>NC_142367.1:27719554-28019554 GCF_059441175.1 Urocampus carinirostris | reverse complement strand
TTTTGGCTGAGGATCCATGATGTACAGTAAAAATTATTTATTATTTTCCACGTCGAAAACTTTAAAGAGTGCCATGTTTTTCGGATGGAAAGTTTTTTTTTTTAATAAAACCTTGTTTAAATATTCCTCTGTTTCTTTTTTTTCTTTTTTAAATGTGATTTGATTTTACAACATTTACGAGTTCTTCTAATTGACCTGCAACTGTTTATTTCGTTGAAAACTGGAATTACATTTGAATATTTTGATATTTTGTCATTTTCATTCCTTTTTTCCTCAATTCTCAAAGTTGGTGATTTGGATTTTGCAAACAGAAGAAACAAAAGTGTCCACCAACCAATCAAATATTTTTATATTGACAAAGTGTAGCAAACAGGTCACTACCAAGCAGTGTTATTAATGATTCAAACTTCTAAATTATGTCAAGTCAAATCATTTTTATTTTTGACGCCCTTAATCACAAAGAGTCTCAAAGGGCTTCACAGGTTATTACACAGACTATTTTTTCAGACTATTCTGACACAATCCCCTGATCTGGAACCAACATGAGGGCAAGGAAAAACTCAAAAACCTCAACATGAGGAAAATGAAGAAACCTTGAGAAGGGACCGCACATGTGGCATCCCCCTTTCAGGACTACCAGACAGCAAAGGATGTTGCAATCACAAATAATACAGATATTGTCCACGAAAAGTATAGGTTATTCATATGCTATAGAGTAGAAGTGTGTTTTAAATGATGTAAAATGTATAGTCAAATGCCGTTTTATATATTTGGGTAGCAGGTGGTCAGACTCCGAATTCTGTGTATATTGACAAAGGGCTGACTGCCGATCGAACGAGGATTTATTTCCCAAATCTGGGACTCCGGAACCCAATATTTGCAGGGTTTAACAAAGCTTTATTAGCTCGCGATGCACTGCGGGCACCCAGGAGTAGCAGGAAACTCAACTGTGCCGAGAGCAGGAAAGCGTGACGGTCCGCAAAATGGGATGACTATTTCGGTCACAAAACATTGGGTAGCGACGTGGTTTATTTTAACATGCGGCGCCGTGAAAAAGTAATTGCCCCCTTCCTGAATTCTGTGTTTTTTGCATATTCATCTTTCGCAAAGGTTTCAGATCATCAAAATAATTTGAATATCACAAAAGACAAGCCAAGAAAATACAAAATGCCCTTTTCGCCCTGAAATGAATATCCGATTGGGCCACCTTTGGCATCAATAACAGAAATCAGACATTTATGATAATTGTTAGATCTTTCACAACGTTGAACCGTAAAAATTTGGCCCAATTTTCTTGGCAAAATGGTTTCAAATATGCCGTATTGGAGGGTTTTCTTACATGAACTACCCATTTATTCTCATACCACATCATCTGAATTGCATTCAAATCCAAGCTTTGACTTAGCCACCAGAAGCTCCATTTTGTTTTTGAGCCATTAAGTGGTGGATTTTGGGGGGCACCAAATGATGACCAGACATTCCCTATTAGGATCTTCTGGTAAACACCAGAATTCACAATTCCGTCAACCGTAGCAAGTTGTCCAAGCCCTGAAGCAGCAAAGCCATCCCACTGCCACCACCATGCTTTACTGTTGGCATCGTGTTCTTTTGCCATTTGGACGCCAGATGTAAGTTGCATTTTAAATGATCAGTCCACAGAATGTTTCTCCAAAAGTCTTGAGGATTATCAAGATGCTTTTTGCCACCACTCTGTGTTCTTTTGTGGCAGCGGTGGTTTTCGCCCGGGAACCCTCCCGTGGATGAGGGTGGAGTCATGACAACTGACCTTAACTAAGGCCAGCGAGGCCTGGAGTTTCTTGGGTGTTTTTCGAGGTTCTTTTGTAACCTTCTGGATGAGCTCTCATATCACTCTTGGAGTGATCTTCAGTGAACAACCAGTCCTGGGAAGATTTGCCACGGTTCCCAATTTTTTTTCTGTGCCTTGATAAATGGAATCAAGATTTCAAACTACATTTTATATTTCCTTGGGTTGTCACGGTGCTATTTTAAAATTGCTTGATGATCCGAAACCTTTGCGAGTGATAAATATTCAAAAACACAGAAACCAGGAAGGAATACTTTTTGAGGCGCTGTAGGTTCAATGTTTGCATTTCTTACCTTAGTTCCTTCGGATCAAACACCAGCTTGACGTCATTGACAATCGTGGGAACGTATTTGAGAGCAGCACCCTGAACACAGACCACAATGTTAGAACACGCCAATAAATATTTCATGGTGCATTTTGTTTCATTGAATACATTTGTGGACTATTTAGGATGCAGAATGTAGCTTTCACTCCATTTTGCGCTAGCCAACATTTGAGCTTTACCAAATTACAGAGAATTACTTCTCACAAAATTCGTTTTCTTGATCATTATAAACACTAATCAGCACTTCTTAAAGGTTCAGTTCTGCTGTTCACGGTACTCATTGTTCAAGTACTCTTAAATGCTTTACAAGAATTATAATGTGGTCACACACAATTCTTATTTGAATTTAGCAGGTTAGAATGTCTGCCGCTTGCTAAGAAGTGATTTGCAAACAGCAAACACAGCAGTGGGGAAGAAAGCTCATCTTATTTTATCATTCTCTTTCGGCAATTTTCACAAGGTGGAATTTGAAGAGTGGTCATTACATTTAGTGAAATAATTACCAAGACATTTTAATTTTAGATCTTGAGTTAATCCCCCCAGTATCAGTATTGTTCACACGCCTCTGCCCGCCAATTTTCTCATCTTATCAATGAAGAGCGTGACGGTACTTTACACTAAAAATTAACAGCGACCAGATGACGAAGGTGCTTTATCCGAGTCGGATCAGGAGGCTCCTCTCGTTACTGGTAACCATGGAAACCACTACTATCCGTTTCATGTGGGGTAGCCGCCATCTATTTGAAAACCATGCCTGGAGAGGAATGGGCACCGTGAGGCTGTACTTTCCCCGAGACGCGCCCCAAGACCCCGCTGGTAAGGGGATCCGTGAACCGTGATAGCGAATACGTTGAATAAATACCGTAAATTCTGGACTATAGAGCGCACCTGATTATAAGCCGCACCCACCACATTTTAAGAGGAAAACCGATTTTGTACCCGTGTATAAGCCGCATGCGCCCACATTAAAAGAATGTAACACAAACACAAAATTAACCCAGACCTGGCTTTAAGTCCCGCGATTGAAACTGAATGTCCTTCATCAAAGTACACAGTCCAAAAATCACAGCCGGTAAAATGAACGGAAAATGATACCGGTACTTAAGGTTTGACGCAGACCTGCAGAGTCTGGGTCCCGTTGAAAGTAATCCAAGGAAAAAAAGTGTATATTTCCAAAGGTAAGGGTGGGAAAAATATATATCCACTATTTTCCGCCGTGTCCACAAACACTCAACTTTACTCCCCACTTCCCGTCACCCCGCGTTTGTTACGCCCCTTCTTTTTAATTGGTGAAAAAGTAGCGGCTTATAGTCCGGAATTTAGGGTAATTATTTTTTGAAAAGTGGTCACGCCCTTGAGTTTTTTTACATTTAACGATAGTGATTACATGAAATAAATAATCATCCGTTAGTTTATTTATATTTCGAGTGTAGGCTTATACTCAAACCACATGACCCTAATTTTACTCTTGTAGCCCTTTTGAGCTAGAAAACATTAAAAGTGTGCATATATTATCATTACAGTGTAAAATGGGCAATTTTTACAGAGGTTCCTTTGCATCTATTTGTAATAGACCAGAATTACAGAAAATGTTGTCCATCCAGTTACACGGCAGGCACCCGGTATAATTGAGCGTGATTCCACTTGCCTGCCTATTGTACGATCTTAAAACCAAATGCAACAAAAAGCAAAAATGGACACAAACAAACAAAGACACACACACACACGTAAGATGATAAGATAAATACCTTGAGGAGTAGCTAAAGGGCAGAAAGCCAAGAGGAGCACCAGTGGACAGGAGAGTCAAGGTTGAGAGGAGGAAATGACACCCAGACAGAAGAAACAAATGATGAAAGAGACATAGATGAAGTCTGGACTGCACATCATTTTGTTTTTGTCCTAATATGTTTGTCCATTTAAGAGGATGAGCTGCAGTGGCTAACAGGAGTTGCTAATGAAAGAAAATGTGGAAAAAATGAGGGATTTCTTGAATGTAGTTCATGTACTTCATGAACATCTTAGGGAAGCACAAAACAATACATAAATGAGTTTAAAATCAAATGTTTAAATAAAGTAAAATATTGAAACAAAATAAGTTATAGTAGTAGTTACTATAGTTACTAATACTAAATTTATTATGAATTTCTATTATTATAAATTAATTTATACAAAAATAAAACTGGATACTTGTTGAAAAATTGAAGGAAATGAATGGAAATTTTGTTAGGGATAACATGAGTGGCTAGAGAAGAAAACACTGGAAAAAGTGGAGAACGCCTGTATTGCGGGACATCTGGCGCTCAGCTTTGGAAAGTAAGTGGCTTTTAAGTGCTAAAGGAACAAGCTGGTCATCCTGGAAGGGGGATGACCTCATGTGCGGTCCCTTCTCAAGGTTTCATTTTCCTCATGTTGAGGTTTCCAGTTTTTCCTTGCCCTCGTGTAGGTTTTAGATTAGGGGATGCTGTCATAATAGTCTGTATTTTGCAATAGTCTGTGCAGCCCTTAGAGACTCCTTGTAATAAAGGGCTATACAAATAAATATGACTTGGACTTGACTTTGGCAAAATATCCTACTGGTGGCTTTAAACGTCAAGTTTTGCAGCAGTGCCCGTTGTCAAGCGTTAAGGTGTTCGGATCAAGATGTTTGATTCCTAAAAATAAAAAGTTCATTTATTATTAAGACATGTAGGACAAATTGTGAGATAAATTTGAAATGGTTACACATAACGAGAAACCCGCTTGACAAGGTAAAACAACCAATCGTATTGCAGATGAATGCCACGGCAGTAAGATAGATAGATGTCTAGATAGATAGATAGATGTCTAGATTGATAGATCGATAGATAGTTAGAGATAGATGGATAGAAACTTTATTCATCCCCGTAGGAAAATTCAGACTTCCAGCAGTATCCTTGTATTGATTATTAACAGATTAACAGGATGGTCTCGGGGTGCTGTGTTATAGTTAGCAACAGCGGAGTGGATGACGTCACACGCTAGTCCAAAAGTTCGACGCCCCTGCATCAATAAGGACAAATCCTTCTGTATTTGTTTGTGAATCAGTTTTACACGGTGTAACCTTTTTTAATGCCATGGTTTATAAACATTTTAGGGCGAAAATCATAAGTTGTTTGAGGTGTTTTTAAAAAGCTAAAAATTGAATAATTTCTCAATAACGTATGTGTTGACAATGCACAACAAAGCCGGATTTGTTTCATTTTTAGCCACGGTTTATATTTTCCGTTTTCTAGCCATTGTTCGTTAAATCGACCTCTTGGTCCGATACACCCGTCCTTTTGGGCACGACTCATAAGGGGCAATGCCGCTTTATCCCGTACAAATGAATGCCAGCTGCCGTTAATCACGAGGGGGAAAAGAAATGCAATGGCAAAGCGAAGCAACGAGAGCAGGTGTATCGGCGTCGTTTTTAAGCAGACTTGGTGTATAGCTCTTCATTTAACGCACCGTCAGACTGCCAAGAAACATGGCAACAATTTTAAGCATCTACAAGAACTCCACCCAAAAATCAAGCACTTTCCAATCCCTCAAAATCCAACATTAAAATTCAAGCATTTCAAGGAATTTTAGAACCCGTACAAACCCTGGAATGCAGTTCTCGCTTACATCAAGATCACAGAGAGAAGAAAAGAAAGGCTGGCTAAGGACAATGAAACAAAGTATAGACGAAGTAGAAGGAATAATGCGAGTCTTCGATCCATTTACCTTCACCATGCCCGTCTTCTCAGCGTTGCTGTTCATCATGTCATTGAAGGAAGTGAAGAGGTTTCTCAGCGATTCCATGAAGTCAGCCTCACCTTTGTTTTCATACAGTCTGCCGAGGAGAAGCGGAGCCGTTAGGTCCCAAATGAAAATCTAGTATTTCTTTGGTCTTCACATTACTCAAGTTTATAGAATTTTTCTCTCACAAATAAGTTTTTAAATATTCAACATTTTTGTAATTATTTTTACTCAGAGTAGAATGTTCTTGTATGTTTCATGTATTCAAATAACATACCCGATTGGTCCCCTGACCTTTTTAAGACCAGTTCTTTCACTCGCCTGTTGTGAGTCCGTCAGCAAACCTCTGTTTCTACTAGGCAAGCATTTTTAATCTGACTCCCGTCGCTCCCGCTTTTGCACCTGTTTTTCCACCCGTCCATTCCTGATCTCTCCATTTGTTGCTACGACCTGTTTTTGACCCCGACCACGTTTACTCTCCCGTCCCGGCTTACGACCCGTTTTTGGTCCCGACCACGTTT
Organism: Urocampus carinirostris; assembly: GCF_059441175.1. Classification (NCBI taxonomy): domain Eukaryota; kingdom Metazoa; phylum Chordata; class Actinopteri; order Syngnathiformes; family Syngnathidae; genus Urocampus; species Urocampus carinirostris. The sequence goes on along the minus strand of NC_142367.1, from coordinate 28,013,145 downwards.
TGCTCTCCTGTCCCGGCTAACGAACTGTTTTTGCTGTCCTTGACACCGCCATCTCCTGCTCCGGAAGATCCACTTCCGTATTCGGATCACGATCCGATTGTGTGAGCGTCTTGCCTCCCGCGTCCAGCGAGCACCGGATCTCGGGCGCTGCCCTTTCCCTTCTTATTAATAAACTTGTGGTTAACGCTACGCATTTGTGTCCCGATTCTGTTCTGGTCGTGACAAATATATATTTCATTTCTCTTTACCCAGGGTTTGTACACTTTTTTTCAAGGCCAAAGACTTTTGAAACCGATTTTTGAATTTCTCCAGTACCGTTAAAAGAAGAAATCCGGTGTGAATCATGTAGTTTGCAGACCCACAAATATATCTGCAATTTACATATGGGATGTTTAACCTTCCGCATAATTTTGAGATATTGAGTAAATCACAAAAATATTTTTTTTAAACAAACCTCTCCCCATCCAGGAAGTTCCTCCCATTAGAATTTACCACTGGGAAATGCTATGATTCATAATTGATATCATTGATACAAATTTCATAGTGCCATGTTTAGGTGTAGAATGCACCTGTCTGCATGGAGATGATGCATTACAGGACAACCGTACAAACTAATGCCAGAAGAAATGCAATGGCCAAGCAAAGTCACCCGAAAGCAGTATTGGCATCATTTTTAAGCATACTTGTTGAGAAACATTGCAACAATTTCAAGCATTTACAAGCACTTCACCCTAGATCAGGGTTCTGGTTCGCCCGCGTCCCTGACGCATCAATTTTGCTGGGGACGCATTGTCTCCAATCAACGTGCGTCCCCGGGACGCAACCTTTTTGCCACAAAATTGTCATTATTACCCGATTACTTTTTTTTAACAAAGATTTACCGCACTCCAAACTTTTCGTCAGGCCGATCCGCCATTGTTGTTTTGGTCTCGCGGTTCGAGTTTTCGTCCGCACGCCGATCTCGGCCAACGAGATCTCGTTGTGTAGTGAAAGGAAGTCCGTCTGTTTTTAGAGAACCGGCTTTTTTGGCTCAACTCATTGAAAAGAGCCGGCTCTCAAACTGCTCACATGCTTTGATGATTGATATTACGAATTCTGTTTATAAAGAAGTTAAGAAAAAAAAGGAAGTATAAATGGAGAAAATTTTAAAAAAGGACAGGTTTGTGGTTATCCCTTACCAACAATAATTTAATGCAGAAAATGAATTCATAATTTGATGATTAAAACTGAATGAATATATAGATTTAGATTCTATATTTGTCGCCGATTTACAATTTCAACCTCGATAACACTACATTTTGGGGAACCATAGATCTCTGTTGGGACCCATAGAATTGTGAGCATGCGGGACCCATCACTTTTCACAGCTCAAATGAACACTGCTAGATTCAAGCACTTTTCAATTCTTGAAAACACAAGATGATTTTTTTTAAGGATTTCAAGCACTTATAGCATTTATACTAGGAGGAGTGTAAAATCACTGGGCAATATGCCGTACACTCAAGTTCATCATCGGAACGCTAAAATAGCAGGACAGTTTTTTTTACATACTGGTTGAAGAGGACCCGTGAGCGCACAATGAACTTGAAAATGTACTCCAAGGCCTTCATGGCTTTTAGCAGCTGCTCCGTCAGTTTTTCAGCATGCTCCACGTAGTTCTTCAGGACCTTGGTCAGCTTCCTACACAAAGACACGGGGTGCACCATCAGCAGATTGTGGAAGACCAGCTTTGTTCCCTCGTGGCGATTTCAGACTCACGTGTAAGCCAGCGTGGCGCTGAAATGCTTGCGGATGTAAGTCTCCAAGACTGGGTTGAAGTGCTGGAATTTGCGATCGGCGATGAGACCGATGATGAATACCTAGGGAAAAATAAACACGCCACTTACACAGCCTGTTCTGAAAAATCAACGACAGCAGTTGTGTCCATTCTTCATGTTACTGATATTTATGCTCAAGTTCCCAGAGACAAAATTTGTTCTTAACTCATTCAGTGCCATAATATATAAATACATTTTCAGAAGAATTGTCCCTGAGTGCCAAAACGTAAAAATACACTTTGTGTTTCTTTTAATTTAATTTTAAAGGCTTAGGCGCTGCTGATCAGTCAGTATCAAGCCATTGGAAACGATTTAAATCACCACTAGATGGCAGGAATGGCTTTGATCAGGTTTTTGTTCACACATTAAGGAGCCCCCACTCCCTTGAGTTGATTCCTCTATCCAGCGATTGATAGTGTGTGGACGGCCCCCGAGTGACCTAAATCGTGTCACCGCAAACACCGGGTGTTGAAAAGTTGTTGCAGAGTTCATGCATGGTTAGTGCATAAGTCGAGTGTTCTTGCAATAAAATGTAATTCTGCAAGCAGAGTGTCCATGTGTTTATGGAAAGCATTGTTTGGATATCGGAGAGAAGACAAATGCAATAAAAACAAAGTGAGAGTTGTGCTTAAAATTAAAGCCTTTTTTTCTCGAAAACAAGCAATTTCAAGAAACTTAGCAAAGTTCAATTGTTGTTTGTTTACTAAAAAATGATAAAAGCTAGGAACATACATTGTTCTCGAATACAAGATGAACTGATTTGTCCTATGCCCATAAATTTTCTTTCCGCCTTCAAAAATGAGTCGAAAAAGCGAAAATTGGCCCCGCTTATTCCTATTTGACGAAACGTCTGGCATTGAATAAGTTAATTATGGTTAATTATGGTATGGTTTTGCTCATTTTAGTTTGTAATTCTTTTTCACTCAGACGGCTTACTTACCAAAGCATCAAAGACCAGCGTGTCAAAGGTGTCACTATCAGAGTTCTCCATCATGATGTTGAAGAGGGCATCCAGTGTGTCTTGCAAGAACTGGAAAGTACACAATGTGGGACAATTCCTATTTGAGACAATAGATTGAAAGCTTTGTTTGTCTTTGTTTAAAACCCTTACTTATGCTCCGTATTCATATCTACAGTAAATCGCGAATATATTTGTTTGTTGGGTAAAATGAGTCATATGTAGCTTCCATTTTCAGTTGCAGGAAATTCCTCCCATTATAATTTACCCTTTGGAAACACTACCTTCATTTTTTTCATGGCCTATAATAAATGAGATAGATAGATGTCTAGATAGATAGATAGTTTATTCATCCCTGAGGGAAATTCACACATCCAGCAGTATCCTTGTGTTGAAAAATAAAATAATAAAATAAAAGATATAGAATACAAAAATACCCAATAAAAAGTTTTGCTATAGAGTATTTCAATAGTGCTACGGAAAATACACATTGTCATGTGCAAATGTGGGGGTGGGGTTTAATGTGATATTTTACTCCCCCGGGTGGAGTTAAAGAGCCTCATGGCATGATGAAGAAATGATCTCCTCAGTCTGTCAAGTCTAGTCACATTTATTTATATAGCCCTTAATCACAAAAATGTCTCAAAGGACTGCACAGGATTACAATTACAAAATTACCTGATCTTAAACCAAGACTGTGGAACAAGACTGTGACAGCAGTCCATATGTCCAAATTTGATCCAAAATCTTTGCACTAATACACATTTCACCCTGTTTGGGTGTAGTATGCACCGGTCCCCTTGACGCAACCCGTAGGGAGAGATGACGCTTCGTAGGACAATGCTATACAAACTAATGCCAGCTGCCTTTAATCAAGAGCAATGCAACGGCAAAGCAAGGCATTATTTTTTAGCAGACTTGTTGAAAAACATGGCAACCATCTCCAGCACCTGCCCCAAAATGCAAGCACTTTTCAGTCCTTAAAATTCAAGCATTTCCAAGGATTTCAAGCACCCGTACCAACCCCGTTAGCATGTTTCTCTACACTCCTGTGACATGCATCCAATCACTCAAGCAAAGCCTATTCATCATTTTTCTTTGACCGCAAATCCATCCGGCTCCATAAGCACGATGAATCACGAGTGAGATTTATCTGCCGGCCTCGCTGAAATGTTTACGACTGTTGGAAGCGCTGCTTACACACGCGGACACCCACACCAAGTACTAATCAGTTCTCTCTCCTTTTCGGAGTTGGCCGGATTTGATTTTAGCTGTTCTATGTATGCGATCAAATTACGCAGATAGGGATATTACGCGCAACTTTGGCTGTTTCAAAGTCTATTGGATGAAATTCTCCACTGACATTTACATATCAGTGTCTGTAAGTTACGGTGAGCTTGGAAATTTCTATTCTTTGATGAAAGCAAAGTTTAAAGGATTCTTCTTCATATAAAAAAAATATTCAATACGCATTTCAGGTAAATTGGCCGGTCCAAATTGTCCCTAGGTGTGAATGAGCGAATGAGTTGTCTGTCCCTGTGTGCCCTGCGATTGGCTGGCAACCAGTTCAGGGTGTCCCCTGCCCGGAGATGGCTGGGATGGGCTCCAGCCCCCCCGCGACCCTAATGAGGATAAGCGGTACGGCTGATGAGATGAGACATTATTGAATGTAATTATTTAGCAAATTAACTAACAGTTGTGCATATTTGAGAAAAAATGGAAATATTTTTCTCTCTCATGCATAGTCGGGGTATCGTATAAGCAGACACTAGGCTGTCACGAGTAGATAAATAGATAGATACTTTATCCATCCCCGAAGAGAAATTCACACTTCCAGCAGTATCCTTGTGTTGGAAAATAAAATAATAAAATAAAGTTATAGAATACAAAAATACCCAATTTAACGTGTTGATATAGAGTATTTAAATAGAGAAAATACACACTCTCATAAGAATAGGGCAATATGCAAATGTGGGGGTGGGGTTTCATGGGGGCTTTTACTCCCCCGGGTGGAATTAAAGAGCCTCATGGCATGAGGAAGAAATGATCTCCTCAGTCTGTCCGTGGAACAAGACTGTGACAGCAGTCTGTCGCTGAAGCTGCGTATGACGTATTTGTCAAATCGCTGACGTGTTTCACATTCGCAATGACATTTTTTTCTCCTCTCCACTCCAATTTGTGACTACCCTTGACGTAAACGCAGACGAACATAGGCACTTTGTGATCGGTCATCGTGGTAGGTCAATTCTTTCGTTTCAAAACCACACAGCATTTGGACACATTTTGGGTTTACAACGAGCGATATCAGTAGGCCCCAAAATACAGAAAAAGCGGTCTTCAAACTTTGTTTAAGAAGATGACAGTGAAAGGAGCCAACTTAACCAATCTCAAGCAGCATTTGTAGTACGTGCTCATTTGGCAGTACTTTTCTTTCGCATTAGACGGTACAGTGCAATTAAGGCGGCATTAGCTCAGGAAGTAGAGCGCTCGTCTTGAGATCAAGAGGTTGCAGGTGCAAATCCCGGCTCCTCTGTGTTATATGTCGAAGTGTCCTAGGGTGAATCCTTAATGCCCCTACTAATAAGCAGGTCAGCGCCTTGCATGGCTGCTATTGGTGTGTGGGTGTGTGTGTGAATGGGTAAGTGTGAAGCACATTGTAAAGCCCTTTGGGAGGTCTTCATTGACTTGAAAAGCGCTATAGAAATGCAGAACATTTACCATTTGTTCCGAGTTACAGATCAGGGGATGTTGTAACGGTATGATCGGGAATATTTTACATAAACCCTCATTCGGGAATGAAAATGAAATTTAAAATAAGCTTTGAAAACCTTACCCTGAATAAGAGGTGCTTGATTTGAAACTTAAAAATGTAACGTTTGCTTCATATATATATATATATATATATATTTAGTTAAATGTAAATCCTTACTTAAAATCTAAATCATGTTGCTAAATCTAAATTAGTGGCTGCAAGTTATTCATTTGTTGGCCTTTAAAAAAATGAAGGGCTAAGTTCAGACCTTGACCACCTCGCCACCTTCCACCTTCATGAGTTGCCGTAGGTTCTGCTGAAGCAGGCTGGTGTTGGAACGCCACTTGAGCAAACCCAGTAGGTCCACTGGGAAAACAAAAACAGAAAAACCCATTACAAAGAAAGAAAAGAGCAGAGAAAAAGAAATAGAGGGGGAAGAAAAATCAAATAAAATGAAAGGACCTGTCATGATTACTGATGGCAGTAATCATGACCTCCGCCCGCCAACTGCCTCGGACTCCGATTGGCTCCCTGTCACTATGTACACCCCCGTCTTTCTGTCCCCTGTTGTCAGTCCGTCTGTGAACCTCAGTTTATGCTAGGCAAGCTTTTCGACCCTGACTCCCACCCGTTTTGACTCCTGTCTGTTTCTTGGCTCCGACCTATTTTCTGATCCCGACCACGTTTTTTGCTCTCCTGTCCCGCTCCCGACACCGCCATCGCTCACCACGGAAGTACCACTTCCGCGTTCAGAGCACCAGCGATCACTGGATCGCGTGTGCAGTCCTTTCCCTTCTTCCAAATAAAACAGAGAAAGGTACGCAAGTGGGTCCTGTATCTGTTCTGGTCCTGACAGGTTCTGCTATAGCAAGCTGGTATTGGAATACCACTTTAGCAAATCCAGTTGCTCCAATGGGAAAACAAACCAATAAAAACATTACCCACGTGCATATAAGAGCCATTATCTAAAAGAGACAGAAGCATGATCCAATTGGCTGGATTCTACCCATAACTGGTGTGTAGATAAACAGCACTTAACACTGAATGACACTGAGTCATGTGAAATCCCTGGTGTAGTAGTCACACACTGCATTTTATGCTCTATGGTTGATGCTGCAATCCAATAGTGAAACATTCATTTTTAATGAGCAGGGCAACCATACAAATAGTATATTCAATAAAACATCCTAATAAACACTTAACGGTGTCCAAATCTTGGGGGAGGAGTAAAGCAGGAGGGGAAAATGCGAAGAGAACGAGCGCTGCCCACCGTTCTGTGTAAGTTTAGTGGAACAGACCAGGGTGGAGATCTGGAAGGAGTCCTTGCTAACGCTGCAGTTCCCCAGGTTGTGGCTGCTTTTGCTTGTGCCGGAGTAGCCCTTCTCCACTTCCATCTTGGTAGCGGGCAGGTTCAAGTACACGGAGGAGTCCTCCAGACGCTTGGCTTCAGCCTAAAAGTTTGTACGGAGAAAGATTAAGGTCCTATGGACAAGACCGATATGCATCATTACGCGATGGATGTGGCTCCCCTTGAGAGCGCATGTTCCGAATAGCAACAACATTTTTGAATTTGCAGAACTGATTGACCAAAGATGTTAATTCAATAGTCAAGTCAAGTCATGTTGATTTGTTTGGCCCTTAATCACAAAGAGTCTCAAAGGGCTGCACAGACCACGGATTATTGCAAACCACAGACGATTATGACACCATCCCCTAATCTAAAACCTACATGAGGGCATGGAAAAACTCAAAAACCTCAACATGAAGAAAATGAAGAAACCTTGACCTAACCACCGGGCTGTGAGGGACATAACAATTATTACATAAAACATATTAACATATATGGAAGCCCAGAACAAAAACCCAATTGCATACTTTGAAGGGGACAGAGTTGGTCATCTCTCTCACTTACCTTCGATTCGGAATTGTCCTTGCTGCCTTCAAACATATTGTAGTCAGGCCTCTTCTTAAAAAGCCTCATCTTGACCCCTCAGTTTATCCTAATTTTAGATGTGTCTCTAACCTGCCTTTTCTTACTGAGGATTTGGAAAAAGTTGTTTTTACTCGAATACAGTCCTTCCCTGAGGAAAACTCTGTCCTTGAGAAGTTCCAATCTGGGTTTCGATGTTGTCACGGCAATAAATCTGCACTGTTAAAGGTACACAAAAACATTGCTCTGTCCATGGATGCCAAGAGCCCTGTTGTTCTTGAGCTTTTTGACCTCACAACAGCCTTTGACACAATGAACCATGCAGCCCTCGTCATGTCTAATTTATTAGATCAGCATCCATGGCAATGTATTAAAGTGGTTGACATATTTATTTGGTAGTATGCTCAATGACATTTCGTTCTGTGTACATTGTTACAAAGAATGACAATACAAAGGAAATTATTATTGTTATTATTGTTAATAATCTGTCCTGTTTGTTCCCCTCTCTCCTGTGGTGTTCCACAAGGATTTACCTGTGGCCCTCTATTTTTTTCGTAGCTTTTAACCGTTCGCAATCCTGGTAGGGTTCTGGGGTACAAGGATCAACTTCTGTTGGAAGTGCCCAGGACAAAATATAAACGCTCTGGCGACTGAGCCTTTTCTGTCGCCAATGCCATCATTTCGGACCTGGGCCTCTTTAACCCTTTATTGAACAAGTATGAAATTCTAGGACGCCTGGAATGCTTGGCTATGAAAGAGTCAAGATTCATAACATGAGTGATTACTTTTGGCTCTTTTTTTTCCGACTCAAAACAACCCTAACTTTCCATTTCTGGCAATATCTACCATAAATAGGTGTTAAGACATTGTTGTAACAGTTTAACATGAACAACTAAACAAAAAACGATTTTTCAGGATTATAACAAATAGAGACCGGAACTGAATATAAACAAATTGTAAGACAATATCAACTGGAAATATGAACTGTTATATATATATATATATATTTACAAAAAAAGCTTTTGACGTGTAGCTCCTTCAATTTTTCATACTATGTTTTTACCGTGATAAAGAACACTTACCTTGTACACAGTAAGATCGTGCTCGCCGTCCCTCAGGGTGGTCCCGTCATACCTCATCAGCTTCACAAAGGACAATGCAAAGATCTTTTCTGATTTGTCTTTTGCTACAAGGGAAATCAAATATAGAAGACAAACATGTCAGGCAGAGATCTTCAGCATTGGTTCATGTTAGCAGGAACCAAAAAAGAGGGTGATATAACATTTTAGCACTCAAGGGAACACTTAAAACAAAAGGTTAGATTACATATTTTTAGATGGTAGGAAAATAAGTACTTTCAGATCTAGAGTAAATCGCAAATATAATTGTTTTTGGGACAAATGACTTTCCGTATAGGTAAAAATCCAAAAATACGAAGCAACCATTTTCAGTTGCAGGAAGTTCTTCTCATTACAATTTACCACTGTGAAATGCTACCTCCTTTTTTTGTATGGCCCATCATAAATGTCCATATATTAATAAGTAATCATTGCTCTAATACACATTTCATGGTGCCCTGTTTAGGTGTAGCATGCACTCGTCCTTTTCAGGTGCGACCAGTAGGGGGGATGACGCTTCCTACGTCAAAACCATACAAACCAATGCCAGCTGCCGTAAATCACGAGGGAAGAAGAAATGCAATGGCAAAGCAGCACCTAGAGAGCAATGTCGGCCTCATTTTAAAGCAGACTTGTTGAGAAAATGCCAACAAGTTCAAGCAATTACACACACTTCACCCAAAATTCAAGCACTTTTCATTTGTTGAAAACACAATATCAAAATTGAAGCATTTTTAAGGATTTCAAGCACAAGTACGAACCCAGTAAATTGAACAAGAATACTAACGTTTGCGGAATAAACATAGTAGTCATAGTTCTTGCAGAGTCCTGAAAAGAATTTCATCCATATTTTGGAGGCCATCTTTTAGGTTCTGAAAATGATACAACGACCATGATTTCTTTGTTAATATTATTAAGACGATGAATACGGAAAGGCAATACACCTGGGGTATTTATCCACATTTATACTGAAAAACTCACTTTATTTTGAAACCAGTCCGACAGCAAAAACAAACGTCGGATCGTACGCGACTGGATAAGGAACTAACTACTGGTAAGACACTCATTGACAAAAAGTAAATAAATAAAATAAAACTATTAACAATATGTGATACTACAATAATGCATCTAGCAAAAATGTCTGCATTATTCACACAATATTTAGTTGGTTTTATTGCACTTCCTCGTGTTAAGTTTGTTATTGTTTTATTTTTTATCTATTTGGGTTTTAGAGAGATACACTTTGGTTTGGCTTATAAATGGGATACCACCTGAAGGGATTTATGAGACTGCTTATTTGCAGAAAAGAAGTGTTCCACGGACAGACTGAGATCATTTCTTCCTCATGCCATGAGGCTCTTGAACTCCACCAGGGGAGTAAAAGCCCCCATTAAACCCCACCCCCACATTTGCATATGACCCTATTTTTAGGACAGTGTGTATTTTTCGTAACACTAAATGCTCTTTATGAACACGCTATATTGGGTATTTTTGTATTCTATATCTTTATTATATTTTTTTTCAACGCAAGGATACAGCTGCAAGTGTGAATTTCCCTACTTGGAGGAATAACGTATCTATCTATCTATCTCTATCGAGAAAAGCTTTAGTACTCACAATCCTGGGATGAGCGATGGCGAAAAGTGAAGCGCAAGTGGCTCCGGTTGACGTCTTCGATAGGAATTGCAACCTAGAGAAAGTACAGCTTGAAAAAAATGCATTATGCGAAACACTATTGTCATCATATATTACCTTTATAGTTTCGAACCACCGCGGCTGCTTGACCTGGTAGTAGATAACGGATTTGTATTCACTGATTCCTTCATCTCCGGCACCAGGAAAAATAACGTTCTGAAAGACACAAAAATTCCATCATTACATCAAGGAGTATAAACGGCAGCGCTTTAGAGTCAATATTAAGATGGGATGAGATGTCTACCGTTAAGTAAAATAGGCTGACCAAAGATTGTGAAACTGGTCTAGTGGAGAAGTGGCACTATTGAATGGTATAGGCCAGGGGGGCTCCAATCTTTTTCAGGCCGAGAGCTCATTTTTGTTACTAATTAGCGCAAAGGGTACCCGGTTCAATTTAAATTTCTAAGATAATTTATCATGTGAGTACTGAGTGGCGTACGTAAGGTCAAAATATTCTCCTCTGGCTGAAATCATCATTGTAGCCTGTGTCAAGCTGCGAGTCTCTTAAATGCACTCGAATGAACTTTTTTTTTCATGTTTTTGGGGGTTCGGGTTGGCATTCTGACTGTATTCAAATCAGTCCCTTTCTTACTTTCACCATTTTCATCCAATATTAAAGGAGATCCTCAAGCAAGTGTGTGGACTCACTCTTCCCCCTCCTTTCTTCTACCCTAATGCGCTCCGTGGGCAGAACACAATCATAAAAGATCAAAGCAGCTATTAAAAAATAAAAAATAAAAAAAAGATATAGAGGCTCTTTGAACTCAGGTAGGCATTGTTAACAGAGATAATTATATTAATTCGCCCACATGATTCAAAAAAAAAAAATCCTAGATAATCACAAAGACCAAGCAATAGTGAGCTATTTTCACAACAGGTGTCGTTGGAGACCCTTGTGCTTCTGAACCTGCTTGCTAATCTCTGGAAAGCCTCGCTGAATAACCCAGAAATGGATGATTTTGGGTGGTCGGCACGCATATAGAATAGAATAGAATCTACCTTTATTGTCATTGTTACAAAATGGGTTGAACATATTGGACGTGGCACTCCAGTTTCACATTTAACAGTGAGGGTAAAAGAAAATGAAGATAAAGGAACAAAGAAGATAAAGGTTATAATTTACACAATATTTACACAAGAAAATATGGGCATGAAAGATGTTACATACAGTTGGAAAGTATGGAAAGTATCTAGTGTGTCCCGATGCGGCGAAGGCCGCCTTACACTCACTCTCCCAATGGTTAACTACTCGGACGCTAATAGCTTCTGACAAGCGGCAATTATGAGGAATAACAGGGCTGAATGTGACCGGGGGGCACAAGACTCACTTTATAAAAGCATTCAAGACAGCCACTAAGGGAGAATGGAGTCTAGCCACAGGTGAGGAAAAAGAAAAGTAATAAGTCGGAATGATGAGAAATCATTCGCCGCGCGACAAAAGCTTCTGGCAACAAGACCGAAAAAGAAAAACCCAGAGGCAGCAGGATAAATGAAGAATAATGGAGGCAGCGTGTTGTGCTGCGTTCAGACTGCGGCCATATCTACTCCAATAAGATTCCTCCTCAAAGCCTTTTGTCCCGGTCTGTTTAGACTGCCCGTGGGTAAACTACGGCCCGCGGGCCACAGGCGGCCCACCAGGCGCCTTCATTCGGCCCGCTAAACAAAAACAGTCAAAATAGAATATATTCAGGTTCAGAATCAGATCTACTTTATTGTCATTCTAGTACACGTGTATACAGAACGAAATGTCGATGCATCTGACCCCCACAGTTTCCTTGAATGTACAGATATAAATAATGTTGTATTGTATTTTGGCTACGTATAGTATTTTACCATAGTGCCGATAGTGCAAGAAGAGTAGCTAACCAGATGCGCAAAATGGGCAGTCAGGTTAACAAGTCAGGTACACAGTAACATTAACACTGTAACAATAACGCTGTAATTACAATAGTGCAGAGAGCAATGTGCAAGGAGTGGCAAGCTATAAAAAAAAAACTGCCAGTAGTGCAAAAGTCAGATTAGCAGCCGTTTAGATTTAAGATTTATCTATTATACATCACTACTAATGAAAAATGATTTTGGTGCCAACTTTGTCCCTAGGTGTGTCTACAAAAAAATTATACGACAGAAATACCACTAGAAAAACTACATAATTACTACAAAACTAAATTTCAAATGCAGTGCTTATAAACAAAAATATAACATATGATTTTGCTTTCATTCTGAAAAGAAAAAATAACAGAGAAACACTACAAAAAACTTTGACATATATCACGGAGTAGCTGGGAATCGAACCCGCGACCTCCTGAGCTAATGCCGCCCTGAGCTAATGCTGACCAAATCATACAATTTAAATTCATTTTTTTCCTGTTTCTTTAGCAACAAGAATGTTGACAAATGTGTCAGCTTCCTCTAGGTTAGCCTCATATTATGTAAAATATGCCACTATTCTGTTAAGTATAATCTTTCTTGTTATCATAATCTCATTGGGACCATTTACTAACTGGTCAAAATGATTCAGCTTCGTTTTGACAACAAACTCCCAGACACTCTTATCGAGTAGAAACTGGTGGAATCACTATGGTGTGTCCTAAAACTGCATTACCAGTGAACTGCAGTCATAGTCTATTGACTTTGATGTAAGGAAAATTATAAAATATTTGTGTTAGAAATGGGCAGGAGGAGGAGTACAGGAAATTGATTCAGGACTTTGTCCGACGGAGCGACGCAAACCACTTGCACCTGAACACCACCAAGACCCGGGAGATGGTGGTGGACTTCAGGAGAACTAGAACTGACCCGGTTCCTGTAACCATCAAAGGGGAATGTGTAGAATTTGTCCAGACCTACAAATACCTGGGTGTGCAGCTGGACAACGAACTGGACTGGACTGCCAACACAGAAGCTCTATGTAGGAAAGGGCAAAGCCGACTTTACTTCCTCAGAAGGCTGGCCTCCTTCAACATCTGCAAAAAGCTCCTGAAAATATTCTATGAGACAGTAGTGGCAAGCGCCCTCTTCTATGCGGCAGCGTGTCGGGGAGGCAGCGTCAAGAAGAAGGATGCCTCTCGTCTCAATAAACTGGCGAGGAAAGCGAGCTCTGTGGTGGGCACAGAGCTGGACAGCCTGACAACAGTGGCTGAGAGACGGGCACTGGAAAAGCTGCGGTCAATCATGGACAATCCATCGCATCCACTACACAGCATTATCCCAAGACAGAAGAGGAGTTTCAGCGACAGACTGCTGTCACTGTCTAGTACTACGGACGGACTGAAGAGATCTTTTCTTCCTCATGCCATGAGGCTCTTTAACTCTACCCGGCAAAGTAAAAGCCCACATTAAACCACACCCCCTACATTGCATATTACCGAATTTTATTGCAATATGTATTCTGTGTAGCACTATTTAGATATTCTATATAACACGCTACAGTGGGCATTTGCACGTCACACTGGGTATTTGTATATTGTATTATTTTTGCTTTATTATTGTATTGTTCTCAGCTCAGGGATGCTGCTGGAAATGTGAATTTCCCTTCGGGGATGAATAAAGTATCTATCTATCTATCTCTCTAACCTACGAACATTTTTAAATTGTTTTTTTTTTTTAAATCAATATATTTTTTTTTAATGAATTAAAGTTGGGGTTATTTCCCCACTAAGAGGTGCTAAATAATACACACCGTCTCATTATTGACATTAAGTAAGAAAAAAATACAATTGGTAGGGCTCAGGCAAAATACATGAATTATCATAAAACAGGTACCTAATATACGATTTTGCATGAACTGTAAAGCAATTTATATACCATGTACATTTCTGCATCTATATTGAGACACAAATGTCTCTTGTATGAGACCCTTGGACCAATGTTCTAACCCATTTCGGCCCACAACTCCAATTAGTCGCCTGCCCACTACCAGTGTTCCCTCTAAGCTGCGCGCGTGCGCAATTGCGCACTGCTCGCACATTCTCAGCGCACAAGAAAATCTAGCCAGCGCACAAAAATCAGGGCTCAAAATTACTTATTAAGAAGCGACTTAAGTCAAAGTTACAGTGCATGAAGGTAAAAATACACGGGTTCTCCTGACGTTGTGTCCTAAATGCGGTATTTTGAAGTCAAGTTGAAGTAGAACGAAGTTGAGTAAAGTCAGTAGAGTTTTTCGAGAACCGAATTCTTCGGCTCGGCTCACTAAAAGGAACCCAAACAGCTCTTCGGGTTGTTTTTGCTTCTTTAATCCCAAAATGATCAAATATTATGTAAAATTATGCACAACATGACTTAAAGGAAGGGGGGGGAAATAGAGCAAAAAAGAAAAAAATACCAAAATAAAAAAGTAGTGAAAAGCTGAGGAAAAAAGAAACAAAAGGAAGAGAAAAAGGAAAAATTTAGGAAAAAAGGCCAGAAAAAAGGAAAGGAAGAAATGTAAGAAAAATGTAAATAGAGAACAAAAAGAAAAAAGTAACAAAAAAGTAGAAAAAAAACACGGAAAAAAGAAGAAAAAGTTTGTGCTGCATTCAAATAATTTCCAATGATATCAAGACAATCTTGTTGCCAACATTGCACTTCCACTAAAAAATGTGATTAAGTACAGTTCTGTATCTTACAACCAACTCAATAAGCCCCCAAAAATGTTAATATTATGCGACAAAATATATCAGGAAATAAAAAGAAATGGATATCTTGTGAAAGAATTGTAAAAACAAATGACGTTTGTAGGCCGTACAACCTTTGCAATAATACATGAGTCACTTCATTCAAAAGTGAAATTTTTTTTGCATTGCGGGAAACTCAGCAAAATGTATGTCAAGTTTTGGACATGTTTGATAATGACTCAGTTGCCACACTTGGGATTGCCGTTGCTCACTGTTGTTTCAAGCGTTGCTCACCGACTTTGTGTGAACGCTCAGACCCCTGGACAATTACAGGGAACCTTGCCCACTACTAAGACTGACATTCCTGACCCATTCGGCAGTTTATGATTTCACCAACATCAAACCAATGTACATTTTCCACCGTTCTATCTCAAGAGATTTAGAAAATCATGTCGTTTCCCACTCGGACAATCTTCCTCCCACGCTGTACTTTTTCACCTGCCGTGCTCCCTATTAGCAGACCAGCTTCGCAGTTCAGTCTCGGCCAAGGGTCGGCGATAATTAAACATCCGGTGGAGAAAAAAAAAGGGAGAGGTCGCTGGCTTCAGTCTCTAGAGGGCGCTAAAGCTGAACAAGAACACAAAACACTGACGGTCCGGTAGATGATTAAAAAAATAGTAGTTCTTGTATGCAAATATTGGATGGAGTGGTGCGTCCAAAAAGGAACTTTCTAAATAAATAATACATGTAAATATATTTAATAACTTTGCCCTTTTATACAATAATTATAGAAATACCTCATAAATTCCAAAATCGATAGAAACCACACCTTTAAATTTGGCATTACACATTTTACGGTTAACTCTAATACAGTTAGATATAACCTATATTGATAGATACATAGATACTTTATTCATCCCTGTAGAGAAATTCACACTTCCAGCAGTATCCTTGTGTTGATTATTAAAAGATTGACAGGATGGCCTCGGGTTGCTGTGTTGTAGTTTAGCAACAGCAGAGTGGATGACGTCACACGCTAGGCAAAAAGTTGGACGTCCCTGCGGCATATGGAAATCTTTGTGCCCAGGGTTACACTGCCTCGTGTTCACGTAGATAGCGAGTCCGCCTCCTCTCCGCTTCCCGCAGGCTTTCGTGTCTCTGTCTAACAGCGCTGAAACCGGGTAGCTCTGGGTAGCTCCACGTTAGCGTCCGGGATGCTAGACGTGAGCCACGTTTCCGTAAAACACAGCAAACTGCACTCCCTTTACGCTTTGATGTTTTTCACCAGCACAGCCAGTTCGTCGGTCTTTTTTGGTATAGAGTTCACATTTCCCATGATTACGGACGGTACCGAAGGCTTCTATCGCCGCTAGCCGCTTAGCCTTCACCTTAGCTCCGGCTCTGCAGCCACGATGGGCTATAACCTATTGATGTAGCTGACAAACAGAAGCCTTTCAGAGATGGATAGTTACCTAGCTACCTTCAAAAAGAATGCAATTAGTAATGTAGTCCAAAGTACTAAGATATGAAACTAATGTAAACAAATGACTATACCAATGCTAAAAAGGTTATATATCACTTCAAAGTCAGCGTGAATGAACATAATGTAGTGTATTTTCTTCCATTTTCTATATTTTCCATTTTCTTATTAACAGATACAACTTTTTGAACTGGGAAACTAATGAATAGATTATTTAGGACCAGGATATTGTGCATATTTGGATACGGATAATATTGTGGAGTAACTTGCAGACTTTCGCGCTGGACCAAGATCGTTCACAGACTTTGGAATCCAAACGTGGACCGGACTCATTTCATCGCTCGATTCCAACCGGTCGCGTAAACTCGGATGCAAGAAGGACATTGGTTGAGGATTTTTAATATCGTTGAGTTCCTCAACTCTGTATGAACTTCTGTGGAAAACATCTGCTCAGGAACTGATTTCGCAACTCATGGCAGGAGTGTTAAGGGGTTAAACTTAAGTAAAGAGCGCCCTCTTCTGGAGAGCTTTGTTAGGGTTGCTGTCTATGAATCCTTGCAAAAAACGCAGTGTCTTGCAGTTACACAGTTGCACTACGTCGCATCGCAATGGGGATTAGATTTGGCCCAGAAAGCTGTACACAGTGGAAAAAACCTTGGTATCCTACCTCCAGTTTTTTACCATCCTCATCATACACAGACATGGTGACCTCCACGTTTTTCGGGGTGGTCTTGTTCCCTTTGTCAAAGTCCCCCTGGACCAGGGTCAGGTAGATGTCGTTTCTCACGTCACCTTGAGGAAAAATTTAAAAAAGAAATGGGACTGACTATGACAAAAAGGGAACAAACTATGAGATGTTCAGGAAGGAGAGAAATACTGATTATCTGGAAAATAAATAAATAAAGTTCCAGGAACCTGGCATGATGATTTCGGGGAAGCCCATCTTCCGAGCCACGGCGGTGGAACGGTCCACCAAGTGTGGGAAGTCCTTACGGATCTGGTGGATGTCGCCGGGAAGGAGCTTGAGGGTGACCCACAGGCCTGTAGTCAAATAAAATGACATTTTACAAATAGTAGGCTTTCCGCGTCATGAAAAATGGGTCAGTGGTTAAAAAAGGTGAGATGTGAGATATGGTCCAAAACTATGCAACCCAGGTGAATTGCATGAGGGCGGGTTCAATTTAGCTTGGCTGGGTTACCATGGTGATTTATTCTCTACAGACAGGCCAGTGTTTTTCAACCTTTTTAGAGCCGGGGCATGTTTTTTTACACTGGAAAAATTTAGCGGCACACCACTGACCAAAAATGTTAGAAAATGACACAGTATGTTTAATCACAATATGATTTAGAATACCACAGTCACTTGACAATGACATCATCATCACATCCACTACACAGCATTATATCCAGACAGAAGAGCAGCTTCAGCGACAGACTGCTGTCACCACGGACAGACTGAAGAGATCTTTTCTTCCTCATGCCATGAGGCTCTTTAACTCCACCCCGCAGAGTAAAGGCCCACATTAAACCACACCACCTACATTGCATATTACCGAATTTTATTGCAATATGTATTCTGTGTAGCACTCTCTAGATACTCTATATAAGACGCTACAGTGGGTATTAGCACGTCACATTGGGTATTTGTATATTGTATTCTTTTTGCTTTATTATTGTATTGTTCTCAGCGCAGGGATGCTGCTGGAAATGTGAATTTCCCTGCGGGGATGAATAAAGTATCTATCTATCTATTTGCAGAAAATGATTCATAAATGTTTTATAAAATTTTAAAAAAGGGACATTGGATCGTTTCTCACGGCACACCTGACGATCTCTCACGGCACACTGGTGTGTCGCGGCACACTGTTTGAAAATCACAGAACTAGGCTAAAATTAGCCCCAGGGAAAATACTGGCACTTTAACCGTCTTGCGTGTGAAAAATAAATGAGAATTACAGATTTCCCACGGACTCTCTTGAGTCGTAGCATTATTTTAACTAATACTTGATTGAAATTTTACCTGAAGGCTATTTTGTACAGTTATCTTATTAAACTGTCGAGTGTAAAACTGCAAGAGTTGTTTTATAGCCATGTGTTTTATTGCTATGCCAGTTGAGTATGCTTGTGACGTAAAGGGGAGTGGGAATTGGGCGTTGCTGCACATCAATTCCTCGACATTACAGTCAAAGAGTGCTCACAAATTGGAGTGGAGAGGGAAAATAAAGTAATTACGAATGTGAAAAATATTCCCAATATGCCCCATTTGTGTCAGCCCCAACTCTAGCTCCAGTTTGCAGTGCGGAGTGGGGACAGCTTCCTGCTTCAGTGGCTCCACCCCAGGTGGCTTGTCCAATCAGAGGGCACGGGGTGGGTGGCGTCCGAGACAAAAGGCAGGAGAGGGAGAGAAAGGGTCGACCGTTTCTCTGTGTTCATTAATCGCCCCGTCGAATGAAAAAATACGCTGATACCGATATCTGTCAAGTAATCGGTCGCTTGCTAATCACTGGGCTGCCGTTGACCCTTCTCCACCCTGATTGTCTAGAAACACGGAAATTTGGTTGGAATTAACCGTTGCGGTGAGAGTTGTACTACTCGACGACTCAAACGCCCGGTTCATTCTCTGAGAAATCTCACAAACATCTCCCTCCTCCGCTCGAAACAATTTCTCCTTGAATCCATACAATTCACATGGGTGACCCTTTTGGAAATTCTCAAAAGGTGAGAGATTTTCATGCCTGCCATGTTTAGACTGCTTGTGTTATGGCGTGAAAGGTGAGACAATTACAGCAAGCAAGCATCAAGGGATCATGCTGATGAACATGTTTTGCTTTATCTGGGGCTTTTAGTGGTTTTCCCATCTAAAACCGTCTCAATCTTTCTAGTGATCGTCTTTGGAGAGGCTTGATGATGTTAGGAGACAAGCTGGAAGCCTTTTCATAAGCTAGCTGTGCTGAGTGCTCCATTTGCCCAGGGAGGGCTTTAGTCTTGCTGACAGAACAAGGTGACACCTTACATGCTCTTCTGTTCTGTACAGACCTGTCAAATCTTTGATTGCATCAGAAGAGTGCTGTGTCTTAATTAGTGAAGAAATTCTGCAACCATGGAGACACGAAATAATTTATTTTAGGTACGATGAATGCGTCGGTGCTCGACAAAGAGTGATGATGGTTTTGAGCAGGATGAGGTTTTTTTTCTGACATAAAATGCGATCATCCTGACTTCATGAGAAGTGTTAAAATATTCCCTATGTTTTGTTTTCTTTCACGCATTCAAATGCAGACGTTTCTCTCCAATGGGAAGAGCCTGTGCCAAACAGTTTTTGACTCACTTTTGAAAGCCAACAGAAAAGTTAGTTCTCTGGCTATATATTCAAAGGACACATGAAAAGGCTTCATGTCTCACCTTTCATTGTTTCTAGATCTTACAAATGTTCATTGAGAATTTTCGTTGAATAGAATTTTCACTTTGGTGCTTTTTTGCATTTGTGACACCTCCAATATCTAAACAATACTTTCCATAAACACAAGGGAACTTTGCTAGAAAAATAAAATTTGCATGAACTTTTCCAGTGCCCAATGGTTCGGGTGGTGCGATCACACTAATTCCTTGACCATGGTGATCGCGTTCCTGCCGACGTGCACGAAATGTCATCCCTTTCCACCCCGACAATGACGAAGGGACTTTGTCATATTTTTAGAAAGAAAAATACTCAGACTTCCTGTCAGTACTTATATTTTTGCTGTTCTCACCACCTTCCTTCACTGCGCCTATTCCCCATACGGGCTGTGTACACACTCTCATTTGGTGGATACAAGAAGCAACACAACGAAGTGGGCGCTTCCTCGACGTGTGGAAAAAGATCTGATCGGAGCTGCTCTTGCCATCTAATGGTGATTTTCCATACTGAAATCATTCTACAGGATTGATACTCACTGATGAGCTGCACTAAAGCGTTTTTAATTCAAAAAAACATTTTTTTTTTCTGTTTTGGCACTGAATGAGTTCCATTAATTAATCCAGTTGAAATGTCTAACCTTATAACACTTGTTTTGCAATCCTCAAGAAAGCCTACCTTGGCCTTTGTGGTTGACCTCCTTGGCTGTAATGACTTTGTTGATGACTGTCTGCAGGAAGTCACTCTCACCCGCCACCCTGCATGAGTAGGAAAAGGCAGATGAATAACACACACATTGCCAATGATAGTTTGGGGAATAGCGTCGGTTTTAACAGATAGGATATTCCTTGGTCTCGTGCCATTGCGGCAAATGGGGTGGCGATGCAGAGAAGGCTCTTCACGGAGAAGAAACAACGCTCGATATTTCCATTCGCAGGGTTGGGTAGGGTTACTTTAACTTGATTACTTTCAATTACTTTTGGATTAAAAGACAAAATAAACTAAATATGAATGAAATGAAATGATCTGCATTTCTATAGCGCTTTTCAAGTCAATGACTTCCCAAAGCGCTTTTCAATGTGCTCCACATTTCCAATAGCGGCCTTGCAACCATGTAAGGCGCTAACCTGCTTATTGGGGGTATTAGGGGTTCAGTGTCTTACCCAAGGACACTTCGACATGTAACACGGACGAGCCGGGATTCGAACATGGATCCCCTGATCCCAAGACGAGCGCTCTACCTCCTGAGCTACTGCCGCCCCATGAATAGAATGATGACTCACAACACGTGGTAAACTTTCGCTCCTGGCTTTGATCTCTCTGATCTACGGCAAAACGAACATAAAATACGACAGAAACAAAATGAAAATCAATCCAAACAGCTTGCCGACATCATTTTTTTATTCCGTTACTCCCCAAGCCTGCACAAAATTTAGTCATTTGATTCCTATTTAGTTTCTTTTGTCTTTTATGAGCATATTTGGTATTGGAGTCATCCAAAAGTCATTGAAAGTAATCAAGTTAAAGTAACCCTGCCCAGCCCTGTCCAATCAGCATCTTATTTGTGCGCCAAAACCTTCTGGTAGCAGGCTTTACATCTTCCAATTGAGTCTCTAAGTTGCAGAGGGCACAACTGAGGAGCAGTAAAGCTCTCACTAACCTGTGCAGTGAATCATCTTCATTGTCTTAACCTTCTTAGAAGGTTCTAAAAACATATGTACACTTAACTGAGTAGGTCCATCTTACCTCTGTATTACTGTACTGTACTGAATTAAATCTATAGTGAACAGTTTCTTATTAACTGCTTTATTGACTGTGCTATGTTTACAAGTACCGTATTTTCCGCACTATAAGGCGCACCTAAAAGCCTTTATTGTTTTCAAAAGCTGACCATGCGCCTTATAATACAGTGCGCCTTATATATGGATCAATATTAAGTCGCAAAGTCTTGCAACTAAGGCAAGCAGCCGCCGACTCGATTTTCCCCCGAAGGCGAAGTCGTCCGCGGTGTATGCTGGGATTTATTTACCGGCGTTTCATTGGCTAACCAATGTGTCCATCATCATTTGAATCGATCACTATTGGCTAAAGTTATTCAGAGGTAAAGGGGGCAGATCCTTTTTATCATTTACAGGCTGGCATAGGCTAAAGGGGCAAAACAAAGCCTGCAATTGGCCGAAAAAGATGAATGTGAATAGCACGTTGGGTTGACGGCATAGAGAAAACAGTGTTTTACTATTCTGTACTGTATTTGTAAATATTTTACTCTCCTGGATTTACTACACTCACGGATATAAGAGGACCACGGTTGCACATTATTATTGAACACAACGACTTCGGTGAGCTACTCCGGCTATATATTTTCCCTGTATCTTGTTTCAGACTAAACTCGATGTTTCTGTGATAAGCGGTGCAGATAATGGATGGAATGGAGTGTCTATTTTTAAATTCAACTCAATTCCAAGTTTTTATTGTCATATGCACAGTAAAGTTGCGAGCGAAAAAGAAAATAGAAACTAAGGAATGGTTGGCATTTCTTGAATCCCAAGACTTTAACCTTCCGAATGATGGAACGATGCATTTGAGTGACATCGTATGGACACCGCATCCGCACGTGTTCTCGACACGTATTTGCGTCTTTGCAAGCTTTGGGAATGTTAATAAGTTGGACTGAACTATCTGACTGTTTTGTCGACGTTCCCATTGTAGCACCTTATAATCCGGTGCGTCATATGTATGTCAAAAATAGGACCAAAAACTATTTTCTCGGGGTGCGCCCTATAACCCGGTGCGCCTTAGAGTGCGGATAATACGGTACATACATTTACACCTACGTTTGGGACACTTTTGTTTAATACTAATGCTGAGGGCGGCAGTATCTCAGGATGTAGTGTGCGCCTATTGGAAGCAATAGGTTGCAGGTTTGATTCTAGTCAAATGCCCAAGTGTCCTTAGGCAAAACACTGACTCCACTATTGGTGTGTTTGGGTACGTGTGAAGTACATTATAAAAGAGCATTGGGAGGGCTTCAGTGACCGGTTAAAACACTATGGAAATGCGGTCCATTTTTCATTTCATGATAACACACACACAAAAACTTTTCTCTTAGGAATGGGGGGAGGGGTACTTTGTGGGTTTATAGCAGTCGTTGTTTTTTGGTGTGTCTAAGGTTATCCTTATGACTTTTGATTTTTCTTGACTTTGCCCTTAAATGGAAAAAAATGAACATCCATGGTCTAAAGCACAGGTGTCAAACAGGCGGCCCGCGGGCCAGATCAGGCCCGGTAAGGAATTGAATCCGGACCGCGAGACAACACTCAGAGGAGCGCAAGAGAAAAACAAGCTTGATGTTGCCAAAGCCAGGTGCCTCTTTGTATTTATTTCTCTTTATTTCTCTCTCTCTCTATATCTCTCACCCCCTTTCTCCCACTCCGTCTTTGTCTCTTTAACTCTCTTTTTCTCTTCCTTTATTGCTCTTTGTCTATTTCTCTCTCTTTGTCTGTTAACCTCTTTTGCTCTAACTTCCTTTTTTCCTTTTCTCTCTTTTCTCATTCTCTGGGGGGGCAGTGGCTCAGGAGGTAGAGTGCTCGTCTTGGGATCAAGAGATCTCAGTTCGAATCCCGGCTCCTCCGTGTTACATGTCGAAGTGTCCTTGGGTAAGACACTGAACCCCTAATACCCCCAATATGCAGGTTAGCGCCTTACATGGCTGCACGGCCGCTATTGGGAAATGTGAAGCACACTGTAAAGCGCTTTGGGAAGTCTTGACTTGAAAAGCGCTATATAAATGCAGATCATTTCATTTCATTTCTTCATACCCTTAGCGCTTTCTTTTCTCTTTTCTCTCCTTCTGTCTTTCTATTTTTCTTTGTATTTCTTTCTTCCTCTCCCTTTCTTTTCCCCCTTTGTCACGACTTTTTATCTTTTGTTTCTCACGCTCTCTCCCTCTCTCTCTTTTTCCTTTTTTGTCCCACCCTCTCTCCTTTTCCCTCCCTCTTTCTCTTATTTCTTTCTCTTTTTCTTTCTCTTTAATCTACCAGTCCGGCCCCCGACAGAATGTTTTTTCTATCGTGTGGCCCCCGAGTAAAAATGAGTTTGACACCCCTGGTCTAAAGTGATATTTTTTCCTCAGAAAACTCACAAAACACCTGCTTGAAACAAGCATAATTGATGCAGAAGGATAAAATTGTGGGTCAACCTGTTGGCCTACCCGTAGCATTTGCAATTACGCGGAAAATGCTGTGAAGAAAAAGGTTAGCCCGCCTGTCTGCGAGAGTGGCAGCCTGTTAATGAGATTGGCTTAATTGAGTCAAGGGGGGAAAGGAGAAACGCGCGGCTTCTAAGGTCCCAGCTAATCGGGTGTCAAGGACTGGAGAGGAAAGGGAATCAAACGGAGGCAAAAGAAGGTGTGAAGCGCGAACCGGGGTTCCTACACCATTTTCTTGGCCAAATTCAAGCATTTTTTAAGCCAATGTTCCATTTTTTCCAGCTCCATTAAGGAGAAATCCAGCGCAGATCGAAGGATCAAGGGTTAGGTTAGGGTCTATCCCCTAGCTTATTTTAAACCCTAAAATCGGTTTGAAAACCCTAACTTGCAGCCAAAACCCTAGCTCCTAACTCTAGCCCTACACCTAGACCTAGCATGCACTTTAGCCCCAAATCCTACTTTAGAACCCTAAATTCAGTTTAATACCCCAATAGGGACCCTAAGCCTTAGTTACTAACCCAGGGGTGTCAAACTCAATTATAAAGAGGGCCAGACCTCAAACCACACCTTTGGTCGCGGGCCGAACAGGATAAATATTTATCGAATACACTTTCCTTTTTAATAAATAAAAAAATAAATAAATATGAATTTAAAACAGGCAGGAATATGATTCCAGAATAAACAAACGTAAACATGAAATGAATTAAAAATCATTGCTCTCCATAAAAATATCTCCCGTCAAAACTATAAAAATGAAAATATGAAAAAACGGTAAATATAACTAAAATATGTGCTTTTCACTTTGGGAAATTTGCTTTAGTGAAAAACATCTTTATATTCTTCTTGAACTCTTCAACTTTCTGTATCTTTTCTCTGGATTCAAGGTTTTTCATCTTACTCCGAAGTTTTGTCTTGTCGTGCCGTTTTACATGAAATTCCTTCATGACGGCCACAAAAGCTCCACAAATAAGACACACGGGTTTACCGGCCATTGTGGTTTTTAGTATCTGAGTATAATTTGGAAGTTATCAAGACCCGGGCCATTATAGTAGATGTATATAAAAGGATTTCGCGGGCCGGATGTGGCCCGCGGGCCGTGAGTTTAACACCTGTGTACTAACCCTAGCCCCAATCCTATTTTGAAACCATAAGTTTAAAACCCTCATTGGAAGCTCTTCACCCTAGCCTGACACCGACCTCAAGGGTTAAGAGTAAGGGTATAAACCGAATTTAGGGTTCTGAATAGGGTTAGGGTTACAGCTAGAGTAAGGGGTAGGGTTAGGAACTAGGGTGTGAGTTCAATATAAGGCTTCTAAACTGAATGTAGGGTTCCAAAGTAGGTTTGAAGCAAGGTTTACGGTTTGAAAGGGCTTGGGTTATAGCCTATTGTGGGCACAATTGAAAGAAGGTTAGGGCTGGGTTATTCAGAAACCTAATAAGACTAAAACTTAACCCTAGTCCTATTTTGGAACCCCTATTTTAAGCCCAAAACCTAGCTTCTAACCTTAGCCAGTGTTCATTTTACCTCTGAAAAGTGATGGGTACGGGGACTCGCATGCTCAAAAATCTATGGGTCCCCAAAATTTAGTCTTATCAAGGTTGAAATTGTAAATCGGTGACAAATATATAATAAAAATCGATAAATTCATTCAGTTTTAATCATCAAATTATGAATTCATTTTCTGCATCAAATTATTGTTGGTAATATACCGATTAAATGGATAACCAAAAACCTGTCTTTTTTTCATTTTCTTCTTTTACACTTCCTTTTTTTCTTAACTTCTTTATACAACATCATAATTCGTAATATAATGCATTAAAGCAAGTGAGCCGTTTGAGAGCCGGCTCTCTTGAATGAGTTGAGCCGAAAAAGCCGGTTCTCTAAAAAGAGATTGACGTTTCATTACACAACTCGAGATCGGCGTGCAGACGAAAACTCAAACCGCGAGACCAAAACAACATCTGCCGGATCTGCCTGACGAAAAGTTGAGTGCGGTAAATCTTTGTTTAAAAAAAAAAAGGAATTGGGTAATAATGACAATTTTGTCTCAAAAAAGTTGGGTCCCAGGGACGCACGTTGATTTGAGACTATGCATCCCCAGCAAAAATGATGCGTCTATGACGCAGGGGCGCAGGCAAACGAGAACACTGCTTAGCCCATTACCTAAGAAACTTAGCAACATTTTCAAGCATTAACAAGCGCTTCACCTAAAATTCAAGCACTTGTCAACCCTCGAAAACACAACGCGAAGATTCAAGCATTTGCAAGGATTCAAGCACCCGTACAAAGCCCGACTTACGGCTGGAACGGGATAAAGTGCTGCTTGTCCTCATCGTCCATTTTGCCCGTGATGATGTCAGTGACGTCCATCACTGCAGGGGGGGGGGGGGGGGGGGGGGGGGGGGACAAGGAGGCCATTATTGCCGACATTGTTATAACCGTGAGTAGTGCTCGGACACAAAATGAGATCAGAGTTGCTAAGACTTGCGAATTTCATTGATTTAATCAGGGGTGGGCAATTAGTTGGAGTCACAGGCGGCCCTGGAGACTTATTCCATTTGTCTTATTTTTGGAATAATTACATTTCTTTATATTTGTTTTTTTAAATACATCAGCTGTCAAATTGGTTTTGAAACGCTCACAATTGAAACAAAATAATCTATTGAAATCCCTGTTTTAACACTAAATCAGGGATTTAGTTTTGTAGTACGACTGTAGTTGTATTTTTTTAGTGTTTATGTAGTATTACTGTTGATGAATGTTTGAAGCATTTCTGTTGTGAGATATCTGTAATGTGATTTTTGTAGTATTTCTATTGTAGTATATCTGTAGAAATATATATAGTGTTACTATAGTAGTATTTTTGAAGTCTTTCTGCAGAAGTATTTTTGAAGTACTTTCGTAGAAGTATGTTTGTAGTATTTCTGTAGTACTTAAACAGTAGTATTTAATAATTTAAAGTATAACAGTATTTGAATTAGTGTAGTTTTTCCTATACAAGCATTTCTTGAAAGGTATTTCTGAATCAGTATTGCCGTAATAGTGTTTTAGTATTTTCTGTGGTATTTTTTTTTAAGAATGAAAGTTGAAAAAAAAACGAGGTCTGTTTTTAAGCACTAAATTTCATATTTAGTAGCCATTTTGTAATATTTCTGTAGTAGTGTTTTTCTAGTAAAAACACAAAGGGAATATGTGGGTAAAGCTGGCACTGAAAAACAGTTGTTTTTCTAGTAGTTCTTTATTTAATTATAGCTTTTGTCATTATATTTTGATCAATTTTGTTCAGCGGGCCGGATTAAAAGACTTCCAGTTTGCGCGTGGCCCTCGGGCTGTAGTTTGCCCAGCCTTCAATTGATGCATAGGTGGAGACATTTGTATTTCTTTGAATTCGCAAAATCACTGTGCCACCTAGTGGTCAAATATTACACACTTTAAAGAGTTCTCATGGTGACTTGCCTGCTACACCAAAAGGTCTCCTTAGGCCCGACGTCAGCTTCTTGGTGTTATTGTCACGCAGCTCCATGCGGCCTACTCGGACAATCTGACACACAAAGCTTATCTTCTCGCGCTTCAGGTCTTCACTGCCCAAATCCTGAAAGGTATTATTGTCCTTTATTCTTAATGGTGAAGAAAAAACAATGACCACAGGCTCATTGTACGTCTGTTGCAACAACAGCCCAGGTCATGGGCTGCTCTCTGCCCAGTCTAGAAGACATTGCCGC
The DNA here is from genome assembly GCF_059441175.1 of Urocampus carinirostris. NCBI lineage: Eukaryota > Metazoa > Chordata > Actinopteri > Syngnathiformes > Syngnathidae > Urocampus > Urocampus carinirostris. The sequence continues at coordinate 27,985,476 of NC_142367.1, read as the reverse complement.
CTCGCGATAAAAGCAGCCGAGCCATCAACACCATAAGGGACTATTCCCATCCCGTACATCAGCTCTTTAAATTGTTTCCCTCTGGTGGTGCCATTGAAATCAAATTCGACACACAGCCGAGAAAAAGACAGCGATTGTAGTGAACAGCGATTGCAAAGAGCTCATTTCCTCTAGGAGATATTGTAATATTGCTTACTGGTCGCTGGGGGGACTTGTGACTCTTTTGTCCGAGTCTCCAAAAGCCGCGTGACGTAAGTTAACATGATGCCGTTACGGTGTATGTTCCCTCTTTCTCTTAACCACCGTTTAGGTAGACAATTGTGTTTTTTCCTTTTGTGTTTTTCGCCGCGTGTCTAGCAATTGGTATAATGTTGTCCAGATAGCACCCAATTAGCCAAATAGCCTGCCATGCCCATTGTATTTGTCCCTGGCTTGGTTTATGTTTGTTGCCTCATTAGTTTTCCGATGTTGGTTCATGGTTAGCCTGGCTGCTTACTGAATGCTTTGGTGGACCAGCCTCCCGGTCCCAGTTAGCATGCTGTGTCCTGTTTACCCCCCATTAACTCTGTGTGTTATTTTTGCCAGTTGGGCCCATTTTGGCTGCTCACCATTTGCTGTACCACTGCGGCAGCCACCCGCAACACAACGCCTCAGCAAAAAAACTACGTAAAAAATAACGTCACATCTCAGGAAGTCAAAGACGAGACAGGCAGGTCGTCTTTGAGATACATTTCATCGGAAAATATTTGAAATATACAGATGAAATATATATTTATGATACCACAAAACATGTACCATTTTCTCATATTTAGCATGTTTTAGAATTTGGGTATCCCTTTAAGCACTATTTCCATCGTTTTTAATCTTGTTGCATGCAATGTTTCGCAATGTTGATATTAATGTCGGCAACACAGCAGCGCAGTGGTTAGTGCGTGTGCGGCACAGTTCTGAGGTCATGAGATCAAACCTCCTGTGTGGAGTTTGCATGTTCTCCCCGAGCTTGCGTGGGTTTCCTCCCACATTCCAAAAACATGCATATTAGATAAATTGGCCAGTCCAAATTGTCCCCAAGTGTGAATGAGTGAGTGAGTTGTCTGTCTCTGTGTGCCCTGCAACTGGCTGGCAACCAGTTCAGATAGTTGGAATGGGCTCCAGCACCCCCGTGACCCTACTGAGGATAAGCGGTGCAGATAACGGATGGATATTAATGAGTCTCAGGTGCACTTACGAGAAAAAGTGTCATAATGAAGATAAATTGAAGCAACAGATTCGTGATCATAATAATTATTTGCTTTTCTTCCAAGTCTAAAATAATAGTAACAGTGGCATTCCCCCACGCTAAAAAAAGACCAAAGCGTGTCGATAATATTCAAAGTTTAAAAGTAACTCACAGTGAAAACGGCACGCAGATTGTGAAGCTGGTCAATGTCCTTCACCAGGCCCGAGCTGGACCACTTCACCAGGTAGTTCTCGCTGTCGGTGGGGGAAAGAAGTGAATATGTCAATTAGTGGTGGGCAATTTAACAAATCACTTAGATTTGGAAATGTGTTGAATTGTAATATCGAGCGTGAAAAATTCTAGTAATGTCGAATTAACTCTTATGACCGTTAATGTTTTGATTATCCCTGCCAGAACAGTTTTCACGGGATGTATTATTGTAATTATTAGTCAAGTCAAGTCCTGTTTATTTGTTTGGCCCTTAATCACAAGGAGTCTCAAAGGGCTGCACAGACCACAGATTACTGCAAACCACGGACTATTATGACACCATCCCCTGATCTAAAACCTACACGAGGGCAAGGAAAAACTCAAAAATCTCAACATGAGGAAAATGAAGAAAACATGATGTAATCCCCCTTATTACAACTCTCATGAGACACATTTGTAATAGGTGCAGGGCTTGTACACCTTTTTCATGGCCAAATTCAAGCACTTTTTAAGGAATTTCAAAGCCAATTTTCCCAATCCTTCAGTACTATAAAAAGTAGAAATCTGGTGCGAATCATGTATTTTGCACGCCCACAAAAATAAAACTGTGATTTGCATATCCGATTTTTAATTTTGTCTGTGCATGTGTCAAGACAAATGATTTTTTTAGATGTTGAGTAAATCGAGAATATATTTTGGGATCTGAACAATATGTGTATCAATATGTTTATGACAAATTGTTCCTCATAAAGGTGTTGGGTAAAAATGACTTGCATTAGCTTCCATTTTTAGTTATGGGAAGTTCTTCACACTACAATTTACCACTGGGAATTCATTTTTTACATGGCCCATAATAAATGTCCCTAATTCAGTCGTAATTCTTGCACTGAAGCTCGTTTCATCATGTCCTGATGAGGTGGTGCATGCACATGTCCTATAGGGGGTGAGGACCCTTCATAGGAGCATTTTTAAGCATGGGGACAATTTCAAGCATTTACAAGCACTTCCCTGAAAATTAAAGCACGTTTCGGTCTTTGAAAACACCCCATTAGAATTCAAGCAATTTCAAAAATTTCAAGCACCCATACTAACCCAGTGGATGAGTTTTATCATTTAAAAACCTTCTAAATCAAGGCGGTATCAGACTGACTTCAAGATTTTAATTTTGGGCCATATCACAGAGCCCTAACGCCACTAATGGCTCATACTGAGAGTCATCTTCCTGGGCATCACCTGATGAACTTGGACTCCCCCGGGTCATACAGGGACATCAGCACTTCAGCATCCTCTCCGATTTTGCACACCACGTTCTTCAACGTGACAAAGAGTGCAAACGCCGGCGTGGAGGCGAACTTGGCCTGTCGGGTCAGGTCAATGTTCTGTTTCTGCGACTGGAGAGAAAATTCAAGCACCCGTTAAGGACAATCCCATTTTTCAATAACTTCAGTAGCATTAAAAGAAGAAATGCAGTCTGAATAATGTATTATGTGAGAGACACAAATATATATGCGATTTACATTTCCGAATTTTAATCTTGCGCGTGGATTTATCAAGACATGATCCTTAGATCTTGACTAAATTACGAATCTAGTTGTAGATCTGAACAAGACGCGAGTAAATATCGTCACCCCATATTGGTGTAGGGTAAAATGATGGTTCTATATAGCTTCCATTTTCATTGCAAGAAGTTCTTCCCATTACAATTTTCAATTGGGAAACACAACTTTCATTTTTTGCATGGCCCATAATAAATGTCCATAACTGATACGTAATCCTTGCACTAATACACATTTCATAGTGCCCCTGTTTACATGTAGCATGCACCTGTCACCTGGGTAATAACCCATAGGGGGCAATGATGCGTCATAGGACAATGCCATACAACCTCATGCCAGCTGCCGTCAATCACAAAGGAAGAATTGCAATGGCAATGTGAAGGCACAAGAGAACCGTGTAGGTGTCATTTTAAGCAGATATGTTGGGAAAAAAAAGGCAACCATTTCATTTACTAACATTTTTGCCAAAATTCAAGCATGTTTTCAATGATTGAAAACACGTTAAACTAAAGCTTTTTCAAGTATTTCAAGCACCCGTACAACCCTTGAAAATGGGGGTTTGGAATCAAAGTTAGGGTTTATTTGGGGGATGAAATCCCATCTGAAAATGTTAAGATAGGATTATCTCCCACCTTTTCTTCTTGGATGCGGTCCTCGATTTGCTTGGATGCAGTTTCATGGGCTCTAAATAGACTGATGGTGCTGGTTAGATCTGGGTCTAAAATATTGCCATCTTTGTCCCGAACCACGAGGTCCAGATCCAAGTACCTGGAGTAAAAGAAAAGATTTTCGGTTTGCCGAGCTTCCTGTTCTACTAGCCTTCATAGATAACGAAACCTCACTTGTTTCCATAGTCAATCTTGGAGGTCACTTTCTGTTTGAGTTCGGAGAGTTCATCCTGCGGGAGTGTCCCCGAAAGGATTTGGGAACGCCATTCTATCAAGTTGTAGATCATGTCCCGCACAGAGTTGAACATCTCGCGTTTGTCTCCCTTCCGGTAAGAAAAACTCTTGTAACGCTTACACGACAAGGACATTTGTAGATTTGCAAAGAAACTGACACTTACCACGTACAAATCCCGCCATATAGATGCCCACTCCCGTAGTGTGGTGGTCACTTCCTGCACTAGTGGTAACTCAGTGGGTACAACTGTCTCCTTTTGCCTACATTGAAATGAAATGAAATGATCTGCATTTACATAGCGCTTTACAAGTCAAGACTTCCCATAGCGCTTTACAGTGTGCTTCACATTTCCCGATAGCAGCCGTCCAGCCATGTAAGGCGCTAACCTGCTTATTGGGGGTTCAGTGTCTTACCCAAGGACACTTTGACATGTAACACGGACGAGCCGGGATTCGAACTGCGATCTCTTGATCCCAAGACGAGCGCTCTACCTCCTGAGCCACTGCTGCCCCATTGGTCAAGTCAAATCAATATACAGTATCTGCTGACACTTTACAATAAACGTTATGCAACCCTGAGACCCTCGTGAGGATAGTTCATTAAAATCGATGGTTGATATTGAGCAAAAAGGCCAAAACTAAAAAAAAACATGAATGTGAAGAAAAGAAACAGTAATCCCTTGTTTATCGTCCAGGGCTTCAAAAGAAACCTGTGATAGGGCAAATCTGTTTTTCGGTTGTTATTTTATGGCAGGCAGAAAGAACTGGTGTTTCAGGCCATGGTTTGTTGAAACGTGAGCAAAAGAAATAATTCAGGAGTCGGTTATAATAAAAGATGCTTGGAGTGGTCAGTAGCTGCAGTACCCAATTTGGCCGCCATCAGAGACCCCATAAAAGTAGATAATGATCCATTTTGTTGGTATTTACTGAGGGTGCCTTGACACCAAACCTAGCTAAAGACTCTCACAGATGCCTAAAGTTTAACTGTGTTGATTTTCACAAAAAGGGATCGGCAGTTTCGGAGCCTATAAATCACATACAAAGATATGCGAAGAGACACGTACGCATGCACGAATCAAGATTTATGGTAGTTGAGTCAAGTAGTTGAAATTAAATTTAGATAGATGGCTTTGGATGGATAGATTATATTTAGACAAGAAAATCGTCCAGGATTACCATGCCTATAGAAGATGGGATTTGGCTGCTTGGAGAGGTCGGTAGTTGTGAGCTATAGTACAGGGACCCCACCAAAGCAGAACACACAAAAGCAGATGTTTATTGATATTATTGGTAATTATTGGGATGCCTTGACACAAAACCTAGCTAAGGACACATGCGGAGGCCTAAAGTACAACAGTGTAATTATATAAGAAAATCAGATTAGCCATTTTGTAGCAAATAAATCACACACACACACAAATCTGGATTTATAAATTAGTTTAGATTAAGTGAGATGAATTAGATTAAATATATTATATACTGAAGCCAAAAAACAAACCATTTTTAAATTTGTTTAACAAATAACGGTACTGTGTACATTTTTTTTTGTACCTTTGTTTTTACAAATAACTCCTCTACCAGAGCGGCATGGCGGATGAGTGGTTAGCATGCCAGACCCAGCGTGCGGAGGCTCAGGATTCAAAACCAGCTACCGGCTTTCCCATGCAGAATTTGCATGTTCTCCCTGGGCCTGCGTGGGATTCCTCCGGGCATTCGAAAAACATGTTTTTATTTTGTTTTGCAGTTGTGGTTTTTCATAGCATGGATGGATTCCCACAACTGAATACTACAGCCTATGTACATTTTATTCAATCTCTTCAAACCTATAAAATGTCTGGAGAAGTTCTGAATACAGTTGAAAGGTTTTTGATCTCAAAGCGGCATTAATGTGGAACGGCAGCAATACACAGTTCAAGTACTGACCCGCTGCCCTCGACGGTCGCTTCTTTCAGGTGAATGTAGCTCGCGGGAAAGATGCCCTGCAAGAGCAGAATATTGGGCGGACAGGTCAATGTCAAACATGTCTCGGTCGAGAATGGTGTCACAACTTGATAACGCGTCACTCACCTTTCTGGATTTTCTCCTCAGCCTATGCCCTCTGTACCAGTCTTTAAAAACAGAATAGAGAAAGAGAGAACTATTTTCAGGAAAAAAATAAAATGAGATCAGCCCAGCTCTCTTGACATTTGTATCAGGTGCAGGGTTTTATTACAATTTATTCAGAACCATTTAAAGAAGAAATCTGATGTGAATCGTGTATTTTTGCAGGCCCACAAAAATATATACTGTATGTTCTGCCATCCATCCCACCAATAATCTCGTTACCAGTCTGTTTCTCCGTTTTTCAGGTACTGGTTCAATGAGGGTTTCAGGCCGCCAAACACTCACGAGTGCGCGTTTTCACCAACTTATTCTCCTCCCGAGTCGATGCAGCCTTTGCAGAAATGCTTACGTTCATGTGTCTCCAATATGTGAACCGTGTCTCCTATCTGCAGCGACAGCTCCTCCTCTCCGCGGGCATCATAGTTGTATATTGCTGAAAACAGAGGAGAGGGATTCTTACAAGGAAGAAGAAGCATGTTTTTCAGTGATTTTCCATAGAATTTGGCGAAACCGCATCGGGTGCACAGTCTGGAGCGGTCCTCAGGGGCAAGAACATCTAGTTTTTAAATTCAAACGCATAGATCAGCAGTGTTCTGGTTTGCCCGCGTCCCTGCGTCCTAGACGCATCATTTTTGCTGGGGACGCATTGTGTCAAATCAACGTGCGTCCCCGGGACGCAACGTTTTTGACACCAAATTGTCATTACTACTCGATTACTTTTTTTTTTTTTTTTTTTTAAACAAAGATTAACCGCACTCCAAACTTTTAGTCAAGCAGATCCGCCATTGTTGTTTTGGTCTCGCGCCGATCTCAGCAAACGAGATCTCGTTGCTTCGAGATGACGTCATTGTTTTGGTGGTTGTCGATTGAAAGAAGTATGCCTCCGTAAAAACAGTTGGTATAGGTGCAAATCAACAAAAATTGGTCATTTCTTCAGTGTCGGTAATAAGTCGAAACATATAACAGAAAGTGGTAACAACGGCAATAATTTCGGCACGAAAAAACGGCGGAGAAATTCTTCGGAAGACCGCGAAGGCAAGGAAAACACGTGTTTTAAAGCGAACGATTCGACGAAAGATAAACAAAAGAATACTCCAAGCAAGAAAAGGACATTTCTGCCAAAATGGACTCAAATATATTCCTAGTTACGCTATGAGGAGGCTGATAATGGAGGCTACATGTTCTGTGATGCATGCACCCAGCGTGACAAAAAACTGGATTGCATAAATCATTTCGCAAAACGAACTTTCAGAAAAGCACATTGGATCGGCACCACGACAATGAAAACCACAAATTAGCTATGAAAATTCCGTTGCTGCAATTGGACCTTGAGAAGGCATTACAACTGTGGCGGGACAGCAAACCACGAAGAATATCTCATCTCATTAGCTGCACCGCTTATCCTCAGTAGGGTCGCGGGGGTGCTGGAGCCCATCCCAGCAATCATCGGGCAGTGGGCAGGGGACACCCTGAACTGGTTGCCAGCCAATCGCAGGGCACACAGGGACAACTCACTCGCTCATTCACACCTAGGGACAATTTGGACTGGTCAATCCACCTGAAATGCATGTTTTTGGAATGTGGGAGGAAACCGGAGTGCCCGTAGGAAACCCACGCAAGCACGGGGAGAACATACAAACTCCGCACAGGTAGGCTGGTAGCTGGATTTGAACCCACGCGGGAGGTTCCCAAGACCTTAGAACTGTGCCGCACACGCGCTAACCACTGTTCCGCCGTGCCACGAAGAATATATGAACTGAAAAATCTGAAGTGATTAAAACTGCATGAATATATAGACTCATTATTCAGCAATATTCTTTTGTCTCATCTCATCTCATCAGCTGCACCGCTTATCCTCAGTAGGGTCGCGGGGATGCTGGAGCCCATCCCAGCAATCATCGGGCAGTGGGCAGGGGACACCCTGGACTGGTTGCCAGCCAATCGCAGGGCACACGGGGACAGACAACTTATTATTTTGTATAATGTACAATATTTTTGTGAACTGAAAAATCCGAAGTGATAACTGCTTTGTATTACCAATTAAGTGTAATGATTAAAACTGAATGAATATATAGATTTAAATATTTATTTATATATTTGTCGCCGATTCACAATTTCAACCTCGATGACACTAAATTTATGGGTCTCTGTTGGGACCCATGGATTTTTGAGCATGCGAGTCCCCGGGACCCATCACTTTTCAGAGGTAAAATGAACACTGGATCAGGTGCATTTTTAGAGCAAAATCAAGAAGCTAGATCTATGATTAATTTGTAGCCTTGTAAACAAATGAATCACAAATACACAAATTACGAAAGATTACACAGAAAACAAGTCAAGCTAAAAATAACTAGAATGGTTCCGATGTCAATACAAATCCGAGTTTAAGATATCTTACTGGTGGGTCAATAGACCAAATCACTCATAATTTGATAAATGACGGTACCGTATTTTCCGCACTATAAGGCGCACCGGGTTATAGGGCGCACCCCGAAAAAATCGTTTTTGGTCCTATTTTTGACATACATAAGGCGCACTGGATTATAAGGCGCTACAATGGGAACGTCGACAAAACAGTCAGATAGTTCAGTCCAACTGATTACCCCCTTAACATTCCCAAAGCTTGCAAAGACGCAAATACGTGTCGAGATCACGTGCGGATGCGGTGTCCGTACGATGTCACTCAAATGCATCGTTCCAAAGATCATTCGGAAGGTTAAAGTCTTGGGATTCAAGAAATGCCAACCATTCCTTAGTTTCTATTTTCTTTTTCGCTCGCAACTTTACTGTGCATATGACACTAAACACTTGGAATTGAGTTGAAATTAAAAATAGACACTCCATACCATCCATTATCTGCACCGCTTATCACAGAAACATCGAATTCAGTCTGAAACAAGATACAGGGAAAATATATAGCCGGAGTAGCTCACCGAAGTCGTTGTGTTCAATAATAATGTGCAGCCGTGGTCCTCTTATATCCGTGAGTTTACTAAATCCAGGAGAATAAAATATTTACAAATACAGAATAGAAAAAAATGCTTTCTGTGTGCCGTCAGCCACGTGCTATATGCATTCATCTTTTTTGGCCAATCGCAGGCTTTGTTTTGCCGTCCAAGCCAATGCCAGCCTGTAAATGATAAAAAGGATCCACCTCTTGACCTCCGAATAACTTTAGCCAATAGTGATCGATTCAAATGATGATGGACACATTGGTTAGCCAATGAAACGCCGGTAAATAAATCCCAGCATACACCGCGGACTACTTGGCGTTCGGGGGAAAATCGAGTCGGCGGCTGCAAGTTAGTTGGAAAACTTAATGTTGATCCATAAATAAGGCGCACTGTATTATAAGGCGCATGGTCAGCTTTTGAAAAAAAAATAAAGGCCTTTAGGTGCGCCTTATAGTGCGGAAAATACGGTATTAATTATCAGCACCCCTTCTTTTGTGATTCCTGCTATGACAAGATGCCGATTCCTCTTTGATGGTTTCCCTGTCAACCTCAGCCAATTGCTCCCAAGATTAATTATGGATATAAATATTAGCCTTCAGAAACACTCCGCATTAGAGCCATAAATATCATTAAAATGATTTTCCTCTGGAGCTGTTCCTCTGCTCAATGTGCACACACCTATTTGAACCAATCAACTAATATTTTATTCCTGCAGTCCAAGTTAGTAAAATTGGATGATTTAGTAAAATTTTTCACTGCGCAACTGCTATTTAAGGTCAACAAAGACATGGTGCCAGGAAACATCCATAAAAGAAGAGGGAGATTATAAAGGGGCTGTAGTAAGCTCATAATCCCAAAGGTGAGAACCACCGGGAAAAGTATGTGTGTGTCTGTGTGTGGAGTCAAACTTTGGAATAATTGACAAGACGGGATCAAACAATGTCCAACTATTCACCTGTTCAAATTTAAATACAAAAAAAAACATGACTGGTGGAATACAGTGTTGAAGAAAATGGGTGATACGAGAGATTGGGAACAGTGCGTCTAGAACAGGGGTGTCAAACAGGCGGCCCGGAGGCCGAATCAGGCCCACTAAGGGATTTAATCTGGCCCGTGAGACAATTCTCAGAGAAGCGCAAGAGAAAAACGAGCTGCAGGTTGAAATATATCCACTTGATATTGCCAAAGCCAGGGGCTTCTCTCAAACGCTGTACTTGTATATTTCTCTCTCTCGCTCTCTCTCATTGTTACTCTCTCTCTCGTACTCTCTCTCTCTCTTTCACGCTCTCCGTCTCTTTTTCTCTTTCTTTGTTCCTCTTTGTCTCTTTCTCTCTGTGTCTTTTTACCTTATTTTTCTCTCTTCCTCTTTTCCTTTTCTCTTTTCCCTCTTTCTCTCTCTCTCTCTTGCTTTCCCCTTCTCTCTTTCTCCCCTTCTCACTTTCTCTTTTCTTTTCTCTCCTCTCTCTTTCTTGCTTTCCCCCTCTCTCACTATTTCTCTTTATATCTTTTTTGTTTCTCCCTCTCTTTTTTCTGTCTCCCTCTCTTTCTCCCTTTCTCTCCTCTCTACTTTTCTCTCTCTGTCTTTCCTTATTTTCTTTCTCATCTACTATTCCGGCCCCCTAGAGAATGTTTTTTCTATCGTGTGGCCCCCGAGTTCAAATGAGTTTGACACCCGTGGTCTACAACTATGGTTAGCTTTGTGTTATTTTTGCTATTGTTATATCATAACTGTTATTATTGATATTACTATTGTTGTTATTATCATTTGTGTATTTGGTGGGGAAGATGAAGGGGTAGGGAATAGAAGCATTTGCTTCTTACTACCCCTTTTTGAACATATTATGTCACATTCTGTTGTTGAGTTAGTTTTTTTTTTATTGTTTTTTTATTTTAATGTTCAAATAAAGTTCAGTCATTCATTCATTCATCGACCAAATAACAAATGAATTAACCTAAAGCAAAAAAAGGGTGCTGGCGAGCGCAACATGTTAGCCATCTCTTCTTAAATGAGATAACCAAGTTAATTTGATGACTACGAAAAAAAAGTTATATTTTCAAATCTACATATATATAAAAAAAGCAGATTTTATGACACCCTGGCAGGACCAGGGTCTAAGACTTTGTTTCCAAGGTCCACCCACGTCGGTCGACAGCGACGCCAGGGGCCGGCGCCACTCATGGTGTCATCATCAACAAGCGGTGGGAGAGATCAAAACACTGGGTGGTGTGAAACTAACCGAAATTATTTTTGCTTGGCGGCCATTTTAATAGCGGCCAATAAAAATCGTCTGTTTGTCACGGCCAACTGACGTCTTAAAACAAAAGTCGACAAGGGCCGGGTGCTCGATATGAGCCGTTGCTTGGCGTGGATTCACCTTGGACGCGATTTCTATTAGTTCCTCGTGATATCGACGAGGTTTTCCTGGAGACACTCGAGCTTAAAAGGTGTCATGGGAGATCACAGCGAATGGTGCCATTAGATTAGAGTAGTGCTTCGCTATTATTTTCTGCCATGTCCCCCCTAGGAAGAAGAAATCCTCTCGCACTCCCCCTCGGAATAAGAAATCCTCTCGCATCCAATGTTCCCTGTATTTTTCCACGGGTCTGAGCGTTCACACAAAGTCGGTGGGCAACGCTCGAAACAACAGCGAGCAACGGCAATCCCAAGTGTGGCAACTAAATCATGATCAAACATGTCCAAAACTTGACATCAAGTTGCATTTTGCTGAGTTTCCGGCAATGCAAAAAAATATTTTCACTTTTGAATGAATTGACTGATGTATTATTGCAAAGGTCGTACAGTCTACAAACGTGATTTGTTTTTACAACAATTCTTTCACAAGATTTTCATTTCATTTTTTTCCTGGTATCTTTTGTCGCATAATCCTAACATTTTGGGGGGCTTATTGAGTCGGTTGCACGATACACAACTGTATTTAATCACATTTTTTTAGTGGTAGTACAATGTTGGCAACACGATTGACTTGGTATAATTGGAAATGATTTGAATGCAACACAGGCTTTTTCTTCTTTTTCCATGTTTTTTTCTATTTATTTTTTTTAATTCCTTTAAAAAAAATCTCATCGTGTTTATTTTTTCCGAGCTGTTACGTTTTTCTTTTTGTTCTCTATTTACTTTTTTTTCCCTTTGTTTCTTTTTCTTTTTTTCTGGCTTTTATCTGAATTTTTTCCCTCTTTTTTCTCTTCCCTTTGTTTCTTTCTCAGCCTTTCACTACCTTTTCATTTTGGTATTTTTTTCTTATTTGTTCTATTCCCCCCCCCTTCCTTTAAGTCATTTTGTGCACAATTTTAGATAATTTTTGGTCGTGTAGGGATTAAAGAAGCAAAAACAACCTGAAGAGCCGTTTGGGACCTGAAAGAGCCGGTTCTCTTTCGTGAGCAGAGCCGAAGAAGCCGGTTCTCGACAAACTCTACTGACTTTACTCAACTTCGTTCTACAGTACTTCGACCTTGACTTCAAAATACCGCATTTAAAAAACTACTATAACCACTTTTACCTGGTTTTATCTCACTTTTATATCACTTTTCGGGAATGTCATGGCGAACATATAACCAAAACCATAGAGCTTATTTTATGGTAGAGTGCATAACAGTTCTCAAAAGTAATTTACATACGGTGTGCATTACCGTTCGACTACATTCACAACAAATACAAAGACGGAATGGTTTAAGTTGTATTACATTCCCACCAAATGCAAGACGAAGTGGTTTTGGTTATATGTTCGCCATTACATTCCCGAAAAGTGATATAAAAGTGAGATAAAACCAGGTCAAAGTGCTTATTAGTAGCTAGGGGATGCATTTCTCGCCATAACAATGGCAAAAATCTCAAACATTTTCAAGCATTTTCCTGACCTTGAAAACACAACCTTAAAATTCAATATTTTTTAAGGATTTCAAGCATCCGTACGAACCCTGCATGTTTGACCCTGGAGTCCCATGTCTAACCTCGAAGTATTCAATGTTTCAAAACATCGATATAACAATAAAGACCATTCAATTTATGGTGAATCAATAAATACGTGAATTCACCGGAGCCACGTGCTGACACGTGAACAAAGACCCGCGCTACGCGCAGGAAGTACACGCATACACAAGTACAAGTACACGAAACCTGCATCGGACATGGGCCAAGGATGCAAAACAAAACAAAAAACAGGCAGGCGCTTTCATCATTTGACAAACGGAGCGCGCTTCACAATGCCATCGCTAATGGCAGGAAATGCCTGCGTGCTTATTTTTAAGCGGGGCGCTTGTTTGTGCATCGGGACATTTTGATTAAGCGAGAGCAAGGCACGGGAAACTTTTTGACCCAAAGAGACATCAGGAAGAAATATTCCAAATAAAATAAAAAATTGAGAGAGCCACACCATATATTTAAAGACAAAATTCAACAAATCCGCCAAACACTCTCCAGACAATTACATTGAAAACGGAGTAATGTCATGTTTATTTGTTTGGCCCTTAACCACAAAGAGTCTCAAAGGGCTGCACAGATCAAAGACTATTGCAAACTAGACTATTATGACACCATCCCCTGATCTAAAACCTACATGAGGGCAAAGAAAAACTCAAAAACCTCAAGTCAAGTCCTGTTTATTTGTATTGCCCTTAATCACAAAGAGTCTCAAAGGGCTGCACAGACCACAGACTATTGCAAACTACAGACTATTATGACACCATCCCCTGATCTAAACCCTACATAAGGGCAAAGAAAAACTCAAAAACCTCAAGTCAAGTCCTGTTTATTTGTATTGCCCTTAATCACAAAGAGTCTCAAAGGGCTGCACAGACCACAGACTATTGCAAACTACAGACTATTATGACACCATCCCCTGATCTAAACCCTACATAAGGGCAAGGAAAAACTCAAAAACCTCAACATGAGGAAAATGAAGAAACCTAGACAAGGGACAGTCTCAAAGGGCTGCACAGACCGCAGATTATTGCAAACCACAGTCTATTATAACACCATTCCCTGATCCAAAACTTACATGAGGGCAAATAATACACAGATATTGTCAACATAAAATATAGGTTATTCTTATGCTATAGAGTAGAAGTGTGTTTTAAGCTTAGATTTAAACATTTCCACTGAGGTTGCAGACCCAATCTCAGGGGGAAGAGCGTTCCAAAGCAGCCTGGATGGAGAACGCTTTCGAACCCTCTCTCATCTGTTCTTGACTCTTGGGATCACGGGTAGACCAGCGTTTTAGAGCGAAGGCGAAATTAAATCAGAAAGATATGAGGGAGCAAGTCCCTGCAGGATTTTGTATAATACCAACAGAACCTTAAAATTACATCTTAAGCGAACAAAGAGCCAATAAATTAATTGATTAAATCAGTCTGAGAAAATCATAAGAGCTAAAGGAAATGGTAATCACCGGCAGGTGCTCTGTGGATTGTTATCAGGTCCGGTAAGAGACTGAGGCAGCGTTGGGAGAGAAAGCAATTGCGAGGGTGCAGGTCCGGCCTACTGCTTTAGCTAGGCTAACAACTCTCGCAAGCCACCAACGGCAGATCCATTACCCAAGAAACGGATGATCGGAGCCAAAACTCGTGGGAAACCACTATATTCGTCTAGTCTTGTAATCATCACAAAGATCTGACTGAAGTCGCAGTTACCCGATGCTAAGGTGCAGCTAGCCAGCCGCTTTCTAAATCTCTATCGTACTCTGAAAGAAGAAGCCCTCAAATTTTGTTGCACTTTTAAATGACAATAATGACAATTTATTCAACTGCAATTCTGTTTTTTTTCGTAAATCTTGAGTTGATATTTTGTTACGGACGTATACTATAGTCAGTTGGGACGTCATCTCGAGGCAAGTTTACATGGCACTATGATTAAGTTCTTACACAAAAGAAAACTAGCACAGAAAATGCACTTGTCTTTTAAAATAAAAAGAAAATCGTATAAGAATAGCAATACAGGTCTGGAAAATCTCAATGAGGGTTGTTTTTTTTTTTTTTTTTTTTTTTTTTTTTTCAAAAAATTGTGCCCTTAGTTGTTGTATTGAGAAACCTTTGATTTAGAATCACTTTGTGCATGTTCACATAGCAAATCAAACAAAGGCATTAAAAATGTTCTCATTTTTCAGCAAATGCTAAAATGACATCATTACCTACAAGGGGAGAAAACAGAAATGTTTTACAGACGTTTAGCAAAGAGTATTAATTTGGCTTTGAAATCTGTGGTTGATTTGAAGTTGTTTGTCTTGGAATAGATGAGTCAGACGGAAAGAGTTGCAAAGCCCGGTGGTTTGCAATGCAGGATGCTTAATAAATGCAGCGAGTTCAGGAGGAAGTCTGCACGTAAGACTGCTGCAGTTCGCAATAAGTTTGCAAATCTCAATTGCATGCTAGTATGTATATTTCTTTCTGTTCAGCCATAATAATTCTTCATCAAAGACAAAGGGAACAGTGACATGTTCTTTACTGTCTTTAGCATCATGAGGATTGAAAAAACTCCTGAATAAATCTGACCTTTTCATTTCAATTGATCATTTTCAAGTCAAGTCAAGTCATGTTTATTTGTTTGGCCTCTTATCACAAAGAGTCTCAAAGGGCTGCACAGACCACAGACTATTGCAGACTACAGACTATTATGATACCATCCCCTGATCTAAAACCTACACGAGGGGAAATAGTACACAAATATTGTCAACATAAAATATAGATTATTCATATGCTATAGAGTAGAAGTGTGTTTTAAGCTTAGATGGAAAGAGTATTCCACAGCATCGGGGCCCCCAATGGAAAACACTGTCAGATTTCTTCTTGGCTCTTGGGACCACTATTAGACCAGCATTTTCAGAGCGAAGGCTCCGGACGAGAACATATGAGGGAGCAAGTCCATGCATGATTTTGTATACTACCAACAGAACCTTAAAATCACATCTTAAGCGAACCGGGAGCCAATGCAGGTTAGCTAAAATCGGCATCATGTGATCAGCATACTAGCTGAAGGCTCTTGATTTTGGACTTGGGGAGACCGGAGAATAGTGCATTGCAGTTATCGAGACGGGAAGTAACAAACGCGTGAATTATAATCTTCGCATCTGACTGAGGCAACATAGGACGAATTTTAGCAATGTTGCGAAGTCCAGCCTTGACTCGGAGCTCTCCATCCATTGTGACATTCCTGATATGAAAAGCAACATTTCCTCAGTGCTTCTCTCCACTCGGATGTTTTTAGACAATTGCACTGCCATTATCTCCACTTTCCTGAAAGCGTCATCGAGGGGCTTTTGTTTCTAATTGGCTCAAGAGGAGAAAGGAGTCATTTCCTGTGGAGAGTTCCGTCACTGCAAATGAAGGGCCTTAAGCTCCGGACTGAAAGTACTCATTAAGCGCCATCAGCGAAAAAGGGCAAAGTCATGTGATTTCTTGTAATGTACTGTATAATGCAGGGCTCAGGAGGTAGACCGCTCGTCTTGGGATCAAGAGGTCCCAGGTTCGATTCCCGGCTCCTCCGTGGTATATGTCACAGTGTCCATGGGCAAGACACTGAATCCCTAATGCCCCCGATAGCAGGTAGTCAGTCGCCTTGCGTGGTTAGTGTGTAAAAGGAAAAAGTATGAAGGACATTGTAAAGCGCTTTGGGACGTCTTCATTGACTTGAAAAGTGCTATAGAAATGCAAACCATTGACATTTACATTGTATAGCAAACCCTGCTATTGCTTTCTCTCTCTCCTTCAGCATTTGCAAGCAGCAGATTTTGTGTTAAGATTCGAATTCAACTTATTGTCTATTATGCTCAGATGATGAAGGTGCTGTATCTGAGTCAGATCAGGGGGCCTCTCCTGTTACCAGTAAGCATGGAAACCAGTAGGGCTGCACAATTTCTTTTCTTAAGTACATTTTCTGTGCTAGTTTTGTTTTTGGTAATTTGTTAATACTCAACCATATTGAAATGCTAAACCTAAACTGTTAGGGTTGCTTTCTGTTGACCATTTTTTACTTTTCAATTCTTCAATCGATAGAAGTATGAAATGCATTATATAGGACAATTTTCAAAATAAAACATCACAAAATAACAGTCCAACATTTATTTTACAATGTCTTCATAACCAAACAAAGTCAACCTCTAACATAAATAACATTTGATAAAAGGAATTAATGAAATCTAAATAAAAAAACCAAGAACATTTACACGGTATAAAGATAAAATGTCGGCACCTAAAATAACCCACACCAAACAAAGTAAACAACAAAAATTAATTGTGCACACTAAAGATCTGATTTCCCCCTATGTCTCGGTCCGAAGCCTACGTTCTGAGCGTGCCGGTCTAGTGGTGATCCCAAGAGCAAAGAAGTGTTCTGCTGGTTCGAGAGCGTTCTCCATCCGGGCACCGGTGCTGTGGAATGCTCTTCCCCCTGAGATCGGGTCTGCAACCTCAGTGGAAATGTTTCAATCGAAGCTTAAAACTCACTTCTACTCTATAGCATATGAATAACCTACTCTTTTCGTCGGCTCCAGAGCAGCGGAATGTATGATAATATTCTGAAAAATAGTCTGTGTAATATAGTGTAATAATCTGTGAAGCCCTTTGAGACTCTTGGTGATTTAGGGCGTCACAAATAAAAATGACTTGACTTAAAAATAATCCACATACATACCAGGCTGTAAACATGACATGTCTGCAATTAGTGTAATATAAATTTTACAATGTACTACTGCAGCATGTTCATCAGTGCAAGAAAGGTATTCAAGTATGTATCCATATCCACCATAAAAAAGGTAAACATTTCACAATAAAATAAATAATATTTGGAAAAAAAAAAAGTCAACTCTTTAAGAAATGTAAGAACATCATTGTAAGTGGCGCTTGCAGTACTTATTTCAGTTGGGGACAAAACTTGAGAGTGTCACCTTTCAAAAGAGACCAAAAGTGTCATAATTCTTCAAACGGTTCAAGAACAGCATTCAATTTACTATAGGTATGTCTTCGATTGGGATTTTAGGGGAATTTTATCGGCACGTTTTTAAATTATAGTCTGGTTGTGTCAAACAATTCCAACACTTGGACGCAAAGCAAGCAGCCATTAATGACTTTTTTTTTTTTTTTTTGCAAAAATCACAACAAACAGCAAGAATGTCCATCAGTTAAAACCAGAATTCCATCTACTTGCAAACCCTTTCATTTTATCATACAGAATTATTAAAACAAATACTGAAACCGTGTCAAAATCTTACAATTACAACAAAAAACACAAATTGAACAGAAATGCACTGCATACTGGTCAAAAACAAATACTACCTGCCATTTAAAAACAGTTAACTTAATCCCTCAGCATCAATCAATCAATCAAGTTACATTCTATCTATCTACCCGACATCAAGACAAACACATACAATAACAAAGAAAAGAAAAAGGAAAAAAGTACCGTATTTTCCGCACTATAAGGCGCACCGGGTTATAGGGCACACCCCGAAAAAATAGTTTTTGGTCCAATTTTTGACATAGATAAGATGCACCGGATGATAAGGCGCTACAATGGGAACGTGGACAAAACAGTCAGATAGTTCAGTCCAACTTATTACCCCCTCAACATTCCCAAAGCTTGCAAAGACGCAAATACGTGTCGAGAACACGTGCGGATGCGGTGTCCGTACCATGTCACTCAAATGCATCGTTCCATCATTCGGAAGGTTAAAGTCTTGGGATTCAAGAAATTCCAACCATTCCTGAGTTTCTATTTTCTTTTTCGCTCGCAACTTTACTGTGCATATGACAGTAAACACTTGGAATTGAGTTGAATTTAAAAATAGACACTCCATTCCATCCATTATCTGCACCGCTTATCACAGAAACATCGAGTTCAGTCTGAAACAAGATACAGGGAAAATAAAAAACCCGAAGTAGCTCACCGAAGTCGTTGTGTTCATAATAATGTGCAGCCAATGTCCTCTTATATCCGTGAGTGTAGTAAATCCAGGAGAATAAAATATTTACAAATACAGAATAGAAAAAAAATGCTTTCTCTATGCCGTCAGCCACGTGCCATAAACATTCATCTTTTTTGGCCAATTGCAGGCTTTGTGTTGCCGTTTAAGCCAATGCCAGCCTGTAAATGATAAAAAGGATCCGCCTCTTGACCTCCGAATAACTTTAGCCAATAGTGATCGATTCAAATGATGATTGACACATTGGTTAGCCAATGAAACGCCGGTAAATAAATCCCAGCATACACCGTTGTTTTGGCCAATTGCAGGCTTTGTGTTGCCGTTTAAGCCAATGCCAGCCTGTAAATGATAAAAAGGATCCGCCCCTTGACCTCCGAATAACTTTAGCCAATAGTGATTGAGTCAAATGATGATTGACACATTGGTTAGCCAATGAAACGCCGGTAAATAAATCCCAGCATACACCGCGTACTACTTGGCGTTCGGGGGAAAATCGAGTCGGCGGCTGCAAGTTAGTTGGAAGACTTTGCGACTTAATATTGATCCATATATAAGGCGCACTGTATTATAAGGCGCATGGTCAGCTTTTGAAAA
This sequence comes from Urocampus carinirostris, assembly GCF_059441175.1. Lineage (NCBI taxonomy): Eukaryota > Metazoa > Chordata > Actinopteri > Syngnathiformes > Syngnathidae > Urocampus > Urocampus carinirostris. The sequence continues at coordinate 27,966,009 of NC_142367.1, read as the reverse complement.
AAATAAAGGCTTTTAGGTGCGCCTTATAGTGCGGAAAATACGGTAGCAATAAACACACACAATTTTTGGGGGGACCATGGCCAACCCAAATGCCCAAACACCCAAACAAGTTAGGCACCTCGGCGCCCAAGTCGGTCATGATTTCTTCCCTCCAAATGAAAACGGGACACAAGAAAGCGGCCATGTCACTCGGGTCAGGGTGACACAACACACTCTTTTGCTCAACAGCAGGTCCCAACAGCTTTCACTGGTTTACCCCTGCCGCATCATACAGGTGCCCTGCCCATCCCTCAGAGGGCGTCTAAACATCCCACAATCCTTTTACAACACCTCTCCACTCATTCCTATCACCAACAAGAGCTCTAGCTTCCAGTTGCATTACTACAACACATACATGTTAGGTTTCAGAAATGGGAAATCGGGAGGTTTTTTTTTCGAACGCAATTATTATTATTATTATTTGAAAAGACAACAATAAAATTCGTTTTTCATTCTACTTGGGCGGCAGTAGCTCAGGAGGTAGAGCGCTCGTCTTGGGATCAAGGGATCCCAGTTCGAATCCTGGCTCGTCCGTGTTACATGTCAAAGTGTCCTTGAGTAAGATACTGAACCCCCATTACCCCCAATAAGCAGGTTAGCGCCTTACATGGCTGCATTTTATTATAATATTATTATAATATTATACATTATATAATATTATATATTAATATATATATATATATATATATATATATATATATATATATATAAATAATATATATATATATATAATATAATATATATATATTAATATATATTAATATATAATATAATATAAACAAATGAATAAAGTATCTATCTATCTATCTAATAGTGCGGAAAATACGGTAATTAGTAACTGGAACTGAATTAGAAATTTCAACCCCTGATTTTTATGCGCTGGATAGATTGGGTTTTTTTTTTTTTGCGCGTAGAAGGTTTGGCCTCCTGTGCAACCGTTGGTTTACAAGCAATTCGCCCCAAAATCAAGCACTTTCCAAACCCTGAAAGAACAACATTCAAGTTCAAGCATTTTCTAGGATTTCCCAGCCGAAAAAACCCTGTATTGTTAAAGACGATTTCAAAATGAAAACAAAGTGACAGGCGAGACAGGGTTATCCCTTCACGGAACCAGCCGGATAACAGAAGTTGACAGTCCGGCGGCTCTTTTTGGAATTTTCATCACAGAAGTCCCATGAAATAATGGAATGACGCCTTCAGACGTCTCTGAACTGAGTTTCACACCACCGGTGTGCACGCCACAGGGCCATCTTTCAAGCTGGCAAAGGAAGCTGGACGGGGATAACTCGGCAGACAATACTAGGCCTGTTTGGATCAATACCGGGCGGGGGTATTGAGGGCATAGCTAGCATTATGTGCCAGGGTTGCAAGATTTCGGAAAACTCAACTGATTTTTTCAGACCAGTATTGCAATTTCGATTTTTGGCGATTTTTCTTTTAAAAAAGGGGCATTTTCTGTGCTGTTTTTGTGGGTCAATAATCATCGTGACATGCTTTAACCTGAAGAAAACCGCGCCATCTTCTGGTAGGCTTTGTTTCTGTGTGCTGACCATGATTTACTTTTTGATTTCTCAAGCTATGTTAAGCACCTGGTACAAACTCACGGCCCGCGGGCCACATCCGGCCCAATCCTTTTATATACATGTACTATAATGGCCCGGGTCTATGAAACCCTGATCACTTTCAAATTATACTCGGATACTAAAAACCACAATGGCCGAGAAAATGATGTTAACTGACATTGCCGGTAAACCCGTGTGTCTTATTTGTGGAGATTTTGTGGCCGTAATTAAGGAATTTCATGTGAAACGGCACTACAGGACAAAACTTCAGAGTAAGCTGAAAACCTTGAATGCAAAAAATACAGAAAGTTGAAGAGTTCGAGAAGAATATGAGGATGTTTTTTTCCAAAGCAAATTCTCAAAGTGAAAAGCACAAATTTTATTTCTATTTCCGTTTTTTCATATTTTCAATTTGTATGCGTCCAGATCGTGGGTGCAACCCTTTCCCTTTCTTCCAATAAAACTGAGAGAAACGTAACGCAAGTGGGTTCTGTCTCCGTTCTGGTCCTGACACAATATTAAAATACTGTGATATTTTTATGCAGAGCAACAAGTTTTAATTCATTTAATGTTTAAGTGTGTTTATTCTGGAATCATATTCCTGACTGTTTTGAATTCATATTTATTTATTTTTATTTTTTAAAAAGGAAAGTGTTTCAATAAATATTTATCCTGTTCGGCCTGCGACCAAAGGTGTGGTTTGAGTTCTGGCCCTCTGTATAATTTGAGTTTGACACCCCTAACCTAGTGGGTACAAGGGTTAAACTTACCTCTAAATGTTGTCATTACCAACTGAGCATCGGCGACTGTAACAAAATAATAACTATAGATCAACAAATAAAAACAGAATACGCAAGTACCTCTCCTAAATTCAGATTCAGATTCAGATCTACTTTATTGTCATTCTAGTACACGTGTATACAGAACGAAATGTCGATGCATCTGACCCCCACAGTTTCCTTGAATGTACAGATATAAATAAAGTTGTATTGTATTATGGCTACGTATAGTATTTTACCATAGTGCCGATAGTGCAAGAAGAGTAGCTAACCAGATGTGCAATATGGGCAGACAGGTTAACAAGTCAGGTACACAGTAACATTAACACTGTAACAATAACGCTGTAATTACAATAGTGCAGAGAGCAATGTGCAAGGAGTGGCAAGCTATAAAAAAAAACTGCCAGTAGTGCAAAAAGTCAGATTAACAGCCGTTTAGATTTAAGTTAACTATATGTTAGATTGACCATTTAACAGTCTAATGGCCAGGGGGACTAGACTATTGCGGAGCCTGGTGGTCCTGCACCGCACACTGCAGTACCTCTTCCCAGAGGCTAGCAGAGTGAACAGTCCATGATGGGGGTGAGAGGGGTCCCCGGTAATGTTTTTAGCATGGGATAGGCAGTGCTTCTGGCCAATGTCCTGAATGGAGGGAAGTGTAGTCCCGATTATTTTCTCTGCTGTCCTCGTTACCCTCCTCACACTACCCCAGTCGGTAGCGCTGCAGCCTCCACACCACACAGAGATACAGCTGGTCAGGATACTCTCTATGGTGCCCCTGTAGAATGTAATGAGGGAGGGTGGGGGCAGGTGGGCTCTCCTCATCCTCCGCAGGAAGTACAGGCGCTGCTGTGCCCTCTTAACCAGTGATGCAGTGTTCACGGACCAGGTGAGTTTGTTTGTAATGTGCACCCCTAGGAACTTGATACTGCTGACAACCTCCACAGCCTTGTTGTTGATGCAAAGTGGGGCATGGTTGGGCTGGTTTTTCCTAAAGTTGACAATGATCTCTTTAGTTTTGTCGACATTCAGGACCAGGCTGTTGTCCCTGCACCAGCCCACCAACTGCTCCACCTCCTCTCTGTAGGCCAGGTCGTTGTCATCCCTGATGAGGCCCACCACTGTTGTGTCGTCAGCGTACTTCACGATGTGGTTTGTGGCGGACCTAGGGACGCAGTCGTGTGTCATCAAGGTGAACAGCAAGGGGCTTAGGACGCAGCCTTGGGGGGAGCCCGTGCTGAGGTAGATGACATCTGAACTGTTCTGACCTATCCGCACTGATTGGGGTCTGTCACAGAGGAAGTCCAGCAGCCAGTTCCGCAGGGGGGTGTTGAAACCCAGGAGTCTCATTTTGTCTACCAGATGTTGTGGGATGATGGTGTTGAATGCTGAACTGAAGTCCAGGAACAGCATCCGCACATGGGTGTTCTTCTCTTCTAGATGTGTCAGGCTCAGGTGAAGCGCAGAGGAGATGGCATCCCTGGTGGAGCGGTTTGTCCTGTAGGCAAACTGAAAGGGGTCGAATGAGGAGGGGAGACTGGAGGTGATGTGCTCTTTAACCAGTCTCTCAAAGCACTTCATTATGATAGGAGTCAGTGCAACGGGCCGGTAATCGTTGAGTGATAAGATCTGGGGTTTCTTTGGCACTGGGATGATGTTGGCAAATTTGAAGCATGATGGTACTTTGGCTTGGTCTAGTGTCCCTACATACGAAAGTTTCAGGTTACAAGGCACCTGAACAGTAAAATATTGTCTCTGGTTACAAGTTCAAAAATACAGTGCAGTACGTGATGCTTTTCGCCACTTCCAGAGTTTTCTAAAAGTAAAAAAAAATGGCTATTGCTTCAAATCTGCCTGGCAACCAAAGTGCACACATTAATGCACCCAGCATGCTCATTGTGTCACCGTCACAGTTCAGAGACAAGGACGAGGAAGGGTTACGGCAAGATAGCAGGGAGGAAGAGGCAGCAGTCATTCAACCAGACCAAATTAAAGACATTTTAGCAAAATTCCAGTAAGTCTCGGAATTTGTGGAAGGGAATCACGTGGAAATAGTGTTGACGAGTCGGGCTATGGCTACTTCTGCCTCGCGCATTTCTGTGAAAATTCTAAAAGCCGGCAAAAGCGTTTTATTGGATCGGTTTTTCAATAAACCCGAGGCATAAAGGTAAATTCAGATTTATTCTTTCGTTTCTTTCCCAGGATGCTGGAAAAACACAGTGTAAAATACATTTTATTATTATTTTCTTTATTGACTTTATTAAACGAGCCGCCAGTTTATTGTTAAAAACCCAGAAAAATCTTCTTAAATTATACTACATCAAAGATATTGTGTCTTTACCTAAATTTGTCCCAACAGTGGAAAAATAGAATGTTGTATTTCTTCATTTTTTAATGTAAGCTGTGTAAAGAAGTACAAAAATGACACGTCACAATAGTCTGTGGTTTGCAATAGTCTGTGGTCTGTGCAGCCCTTTGAGACTCTTCGTGATTTAGGGCCGAACAAATAAACATGAACTGACTTCATTCGACATGTTGTTGAGTTTTTCCTTGCCTTCATGTAGGTTTTAGATCAGGGGATGGTGTCACAATAGTCTGTGGTTTGCGATAATCTGTGGTCTGTGCAGCCCTTTGAGACTCTTTGTGATTAAGGGAGTCACAAATAAACATGACTTGACTTCATTTGACATGTTTTTGAGTTTTTCCTTGCCTTCATGTAGGTTTTAGATCAGGGGATGGTGTCACAATAGTCTGTGGTTTGCAATAATATGTGGTCTGTGCAGCCCTTTGAGACTCTTTGTGATTAAGGGCCGAACAAATAAACATGAACTGACTTCATTCGACATGTTGTTGAGTTTTTCCTTGCCTTCATGTAGGTTTTAGATCAGGGGATGGTGTCACAATAGTCTGTGGTTTGCGATAATCTGTGGTCTGTGCAGCCCTTTGAGCCTCTTTGTGATTAAGAGCTGAACAAATAAACATGACTTGACTTAATTTTGCCTTGTATTGAAATGAATGTGATAAATGTTCTGGATGAAATATCTTATTTCTACCACTAGGTGGCACTAAATATTACACACTGTCCCTTGAAGACGAAATGACTCAACCCATTATGGACCAGTTAGCACAAAAGTACAAACGAGGCGTCATAAACAAAGCAGAAGCGAGCCAAAGTTGACATTTTAAATGTTTAAGTTCCCAAAAAAAGTTTCCTCCATTTGGAAAAGAGGCCCCCCTCGCTCCATCCGCACAGGAAACGGGAGCCTAAACAATTCCCAGCCTCTCCTTCCCAAACTCATCAAAAAACAAACTTGTTTCACAAATTCCAAACTCGCAAGTCACTTTTATCAAATTTGGAGGAGAAGCCGAAGAAAAGCTGAGAAGTATCCTTACACTTGCCAAACTTATTTCATGTTAGCTCAATGGCGCTAACGATGGACTTGTTGCTTTTAGCGTTTAACACTTACCGACACCATACTTTTCCTTCTTGGTGGGCACCCAGCGAGACATTCTCGGAGCTCCTTCCCCGTTTTCAAAGGTTCCTTCAGGTGCCAAACGCTCGCAAAACCCCCGACTTTTGCTTTACTTTCCGCCGAGAGTTGAGACGCTACAGCGGGTAGCCATGTTTTTTTCCGACGCTGTTTCCTGTAGGCTCCACTAGGGGGAAGCACTGTCACTATTTGGGTGCTCTTGTTCCGAACGGTGACAAAAAACCTGATTGAATCTTTTAGTTTAGAGACAACTTTCAAGTGTATTATTATCAAAAAGATACATTTTAAAGCCTTTTCTGCTGTCGTGATGTTATTTATATTTTTTTCCATATTATTATTCTTATAAATTGGGCCAGTTTCCAAGCACTGCTTTGTAAACATCCATCCTTCCATTATCTGCACTGATTATCTTCAGTAGGGCCGCAGGGGTACCGGAGCCCATCCCAGCTATCTCCGGGCAGTGGGCAGGGGACACCCTGAACTAATTACCAGAGCACACAGAGACAGACAATTCAGGCTCATTAACACCTAGGGACAATTTGGACCAGCCAATTAGCTTAACATGCATCTTTTTGGAACGTGGGAGGAAACCAGAGTGCCCAGAGGAAACCCACGCAAGCACAGGGAGAACATGCAAACTCCACACAAGAGGTTCGATCTCATGACCTCAGAACTGTGCTGCACACGCGCTAACCACTGCGCCGCCTTGCTGCCCTGAATGTATTCATATTATTATTAATTGTAGGCAAATATTATGATTATCATTCATTACAAACATATTTTAAAATGCCATTTATCAGCCAAATGTTGGTGCAATACCTAGTTGGAATACATTTAAGGTAGGAGAGCAATTGATTACAATGCAGGACCACTTCTCGCTACGCTTCTGGGGTCTGCAGCATCGGGGTCGAGTGGAAAGGCAGAAGCAGGCATCTGAAATCCGGAATTTGTTTTGGGTTTTTTTAGCATAATACATGATTTAACAACTAAATTCGAAATTTTGAGTAAGAAAAACAAAAGACAGAAGAATGAAAGCTAGTGCAATCGGTGTGACCTGACGGAAGAAGATGTCCTTGAGCCTGCTGGTTCTTTTTTCCTCATGTATTGCTGAGGTATCGGATTCAAGGAATTAAATACAAGAATCGGCCATTTTGATTTCCTAGAGTTTTTAGAACCCTGGCGAAAATAATACAAGATTTAACAACTAAATTCGAATTTTTCAGTAAGAAAAACGAAACACAAAAGAATGAAAGGTAGTGCAATCGGTTTGACCTGACGGAAGAAGATGTCCTTGAGCCTGCTGGTTCTTTTTTCCTCATGTATTGCTGAGGTATCGGATTCAAGGAATTAAATACAAGAATCGGCCATTTTGATTTCCTAGAGTTTTTCGAACCCTGGCGAAAATAATACAAGATTTAACAACTAAATTCGAATTTTTGAGCAAGAAAAACAAAAGACATTGGTCACAACTTTTCAACGAGCCAATGAAAGCGAGTGCAATCGCTGTGACCTTTACCCTCCGTGCCATCCGACCCCACCGAGAAAGGACGACAGGGAAAGGTCATAGAAAGGTCACGGATCAGCCGGTTCTGCGTTGCCGCCACCGGTTTGGATTTCAGAAGGAGTCCCGGGCGTCTTGTATTTAACGTTCACAGGCGGCTATTTAAATGTCAAGGTGACATTTGGATGGGTGGTTTTCAAAATAAGGTCCGTAGAACTCTGCGGGGTCTGAAAATCATAGGTCGGAACTCAAGCGTGTCCTTTCAACGTCGCATCGAAATTGAATGCCCTCTAATTTCCATTGATGAACGTCTTTGTTGGACCCTGTTAGGGAAAAAACTATAAATCAAATGTAGCGTTTGCCAAATTATTCGAATGAGTTATCTGACTCCATTAACCAAACACAAACTTCATTCACCCAACAATGCATGCTCTTTTCTTAATGGGAAAATCAACAAATATAGCTGGAATTTTCACACGGGGGCACATTTATTTTCTTAAAGTATTTAACTAAGTGAATTACATCCAATTAGCCGAATTATTGTCGCTCGAGATTTCGTCGAGCCTCCTTTTTCGATTGTCCCGCTCATTCTCTGATCTGATCCCCCATCTCTCTTCTTCAGTCTTTTCACAAGTCGGGGCGTCGGCCACCCCCCATGGGGCGGGTCAGGTGCCAGCCGAAAGGCGCCACCATGTCTAAAAAACTCTTAAGCTTATCAGCCAAACAATGTCCCCTTTCCCGCGTCACAGGCTCCTCTGGCGTTTGCCCTTGCCCCCGTTCTCGCTGTTTTCTGTAAACATCATTCTTGTCTAGGCTACAGTGACCTCGCCCCACAGCTCAGCCAGTGAATATCTTTTGTATTCAAATGTAATTTGATTTCCTAGAGTTTGTTTTTTCCAATTCCCGACACCGCCGTTGCTCGCCACGCAAGTCCCACTTCCGCGTTCAGAGCGACCTGCTTCCCGCGCCCAGCGATCACCGGATCGTGGGTGCAACCCTTTCCCTTTCTTCCAATAAAACTGAGAGAAACGCAAGTGGGTCCTGTCCCTGACACAATATTAAAATACCGTAATATTAACTTTAAAACACAAAAAGTATTATATTTACGACATGTCATTGAACGCATTTCTGTGCTTATTTGGGGGAACAACTAAACATGATGTTTATTATTAGTTTTGTGGTTAATAGTGTGTTTTATTCATTTCTAACAATATGCTGTTTTAGATAGATAGATAGATATGTATATAGAGATAGATAGTAAGAGAGAGAAAGATAGATCGATCGATAAATAGATTGATAGATATATATAGAGAGAGAAAGAAATAGAGATAGAGAGAGAAAGAAATAGAGATAGAGAGAGAAAGAAATAGAGATAGAGAGAGAAAGAAATAGAGATAGAGAGAGAGAGCAAGAGTTAGAGAGATAGATAGGTGGATAGATAGGTGGATAGATAGATAGATAGGTGGATAGATAGATAGATAGGTGGATAGATAGATAGATAGATAGATAGATAGATAGATAGATAGATAGATAGATAGATAGATAGATAGATAGATAGATAGATAGATAGATAGATAGATAGATAGATAGATAGATAGATAGATAGATAGATAGATAGATAGATAGATAGATAGATAGATAGATAGATAGATAGATAGATAGATAGATAGATAGATAGATAGATAGATAGATAGATAGATAGATAGATAGATATGTATATAGAGATAGATAGTAAGAGAGAGAAAGATAGATCGATCGATAAATAGATTGATAGATATATATAGAGAGAGAAAGAAATAGAGATAGATAGAGAGAGCAAGAGTTAGAGAGATAGAGAGATAAATAGCTAGATAAATAGCTAGATAGATGGATAGATATATATATAGAGAGAGACAGAGAGAGAAAGAGATAGAGAGAGCAAGAGTTAGAGAGATAGATAGATAAATAGCTAGATAGATAGCTAGATGTCTAGATAGATAGATAGAGATAGATAGATAGAGATAGATAGATAGATAGATGTATAGATAGATAGATATGTTTATATAGATAGATGTATAGATAGATAGAAAGATAGATATGTTTATATAGATAGATGTATAGATAGATAGATAGATATGTATATAGAGATAGATAGTAAGAGAGAGAAAGATAGATAGATCGATAAATAGATTGATAGATATATATAGAGAGAGACAGAGAGAGGAAGAGATAGAGATAGAGAGAGAGAGCAAGAGTTAGAGAGATAGATAAATAAATAGCTAGATAGATAGCTAGATAGATGGATGGATAGATCGATAAATAGATCGATAGATATATATAGAGAGAGAAAGAAATAGAGATAGAGAGAGAGAGCAAGAGTTAGAGAGATAGATAGATAAATAGCTAGATAAATAGCTAGATAGATGGATAGGTGGATAGATATATATAGAGAGAGACAGAGAGAGAAAGAGATAGAGAGAGCAAGAGTTAGAGAGATAGATAGATAAATAGCTAGATAGATAGCTAGATAGATTGATGGATAGATAGATAGATGGATGGATAGATAAAGAAAGAGAGAGACAGAGAGAGAGAGAGAGCAAGAGCAAGAGAGAGAAGTATAGATAGATAAATAGCTATCTAGCTAGATGTCTAGATAGATGTCTAGCTAGATGTCTAGATAGAGAGAGAGAGAGGGATAGAGAGATAGATAGATGGACAGATAAACAGATAGATAGATGTCTAGATTTTTAGATGTCTAGATAGACAGATGTCTAGATAGAGAGAGAGAGAGAGAGAGAGAGATAGAGGGATAGCGAGATAGGTAAATAGATAAATAGGGAAATTCCCACTTCCAGCAGTATCGTTGTGTTGAAAAATAAAACAATAAAATAAAAGATATAGAATACAAAAATAGCCAATAGAACGTGTTGCTATAGAGTATTTAAATAATGCTAGGGAAAATATACACTGTCGTAAAAATAGGTTAATATGCAAATGAGGAGGTGGGGTTTAATGTGGGCTTTTATTCCCCCGGGTGGAGTTAAAGAGCCTCATGGCATGAGGAAGAAATGATCTTTTGGAGCTGTGTACAGAATACTGGTCATGAATTTAACAGTAAGTTTCCAAGACAATAGAAACACAACTCTGAACCGCCCGATGCGAAACACCGACTGAGAGCAAATCGACTTAGTTATACTGTATTTTCAGTCATTTATTTATAAGCTTTATATTGTGTTTGTTTAATTGAGGCTTGTGCAGCCCTTGATAAAGGGCGTCACGAATAAATGGGACTTGACTTTAATTGATGTCAGGACCAGAACGGAAACAGAACCCACTTGCGTGGCGTTTACCGAAAGTTTTATTGAAAGAGAGAGGAAGGGCTGCGCCCACGATCCGGTGTTCGCTGGATGTGGAAAGCAAGTCGCTCTTGTACTCGGATGGTGATCCGAACACGGAAGTGGATCTTCCGTAGCGAGCGGTGGCGGTGTCAGGGACGGAAAAAACGGGTCAGTAGCCGGGACTGGGAGAGCAAGACTTGGTCGGGGTCAGAAGTGAGTCGTCACAGGGAATATCGCCTCCATTAACAGGTACTGCACACTGTATTTTGAATGAGGACTTATGCTAGTTCTTTTACTAGCTCAGGAGGTAGAGCGCTCATCTTGGGATCAAGAGGTCCCAGGTTCGATTCCCAGCTCCTCCATGTTATATGTCAAAGTGTCCTTGGGCAAGACACTGAATGTCCCCAATGAGCAGGTACTTGCCTTGCATGGCCGACTTTCGGTTAGTTACTTAGTGTGTAAAAGGGGAAAGTGTGAAGCACATTGTAAAGCGCTTTGGGAGGTCTTCATTGACTTGAAAAGCGCTATAGAAATGCAGACCATTTACATTTGTAAGCCAGAACGGGAGAGTTGACGTAGTCAGGGACAAAAAGAGGTTGTATGCTGGGACGGGAGAGCAGGGCGTGGTCGGGGTCAGAGGCAAGTTGTCACAGGGAATATCGCCTCCGTTAACAGGTACTGAACGCTGTATTATGAGTGAGGACTTATGCTAGTTCTTTTATTAGCTCAGGGGTAGAGCGCTCATCTTGGGATCAAGAGGTCCCAGGTTCGATTCCCGGCTCCTCCATGTTATATGTCGGGACGGGAGAGCAGACGTGGTCAGGATCAAAACGGTTGTAGCTGGAGACAGACGGGAGCAGAAACTGGACAGATGGGAGTCAGGGTCGAAAAAGGCTTGCCTAGTGTTCACTTTGGTTTGCAAACGAACTGACAAAAGGGGACAGACAGGACTGGGTTGAAATACTGACAGGGAGCCAATCAGAACCGCAAAACGATCTGACGACTTCTTGGAAGCCGGGGGTTTAAAAAGAGAGTGACAGCCAATCAGCTGTCACATCAGTAGTCATGACAATTGAATTACGAACGACAGCTATCCCCTCACGAAACTGCAGGCTTACACCAATTCAACAAATGGAGTGCTTCATTGAAGAAGACGTCCCGCAAAGTATTCCTTATTTTATTTCAATACACTTTTGAGTTTTTTCTGTAATTGTAACGGAATACAATTAAATAGGTTTTGTTTCCTAACGCCGTTGAACTGAAGCTGCGAGGACAGTAGATGTTCCGGTACGACGGAGGGGGGTCTGGAACTCTGGTCTTTGAGTTTGAGATCCCTGGGCGAGAGCGTTTGCCCTTTGGCCGAAGAGTCTCCGCCTACCGCGCGATTCGGGCCCCGGGACGGGCTGAATGTCAGGGGCCGGCTCCGGTTGCGTCCTCTTCTTTTTATAGCCGGGCAGCTGAAATGCGAAGGGTCACCGAGGGCCCTTAAATAGGAGGGGCCCCCGGCATGAAAGCTGTCGCAGACGAAGGCCACTTCTCTAACGCCCTCTTCCTTCTCCCGCCGCTCCTTCTCATCTCAAAAGGTAAATGGAAGGATAATGACGTTTACTACTTTATACTACGCGTATATTTCTCGCATGTATCTGCCACTATTGTTTCTGTCTTTGCGAAAAGTTGTTTTTAATTTTCTTAAATAACCTCGGCCCTCAGAAGACTTATGTCACCTTGACAGTAACCGATCCTGGATGAGTTTTCGAAACATGTCGTCTAAATGTTGCCTGCCGTGGGGATCAGTGTTCCCTCTAAGCTGCGCGCGTGCGCAATCGCGCATTGCTCGCACATTCTCAGTGCACAAGAAAATCTAGCCAGCGCACAAAAATCAGGGCTCAAAATGACTAATTAAGAAGCGACGCAAGTCAAAGTGACAGTGCATGAAGGTCAAAATACACGGGTTCCCCTGACGTTGTGTCCTAAATGCGGTATTTTTAAGTCAATGTCGAACGAAGTTGAAAAGTAAAGTTAGTAGTTTGTCGAGAACCGGCTTCTTCGGCTCGGCTCACTAAAAGGAACCGGCTCTTTCGGGTCCTAAACGGCTCTTCAGGTTGTTTTTCCTTCTTTAATCCCAACATGACCAAATATGATGTAAAACTATGCACAAAATGACTTAAAAGAAGGGGGGGAAAGAACAAAAGAGAAAATACCAAAATGAAAAAGTAGTGAAAAGCTGGGAAAAAAGGAAGAGAAAAAAAGAAGGAAAAATTTAGAAAAAAGCCAGAAAAAAAGAAAAGAAAGAAACGTAGGAAAAAAGTAAATGGAGGACAAAAAGAAAAAAGTACAAAAAATAAACACAATGAGACTTTTTTTTAAAGGAATTAAAAAAAAAAAGTAGAAAAAAGAAAGTTTGTGTTGCATTCAAATAATTTCCAATTGTATCAAGTGTATCTTGTTGCCAACATTGTACTTCAACTCAAAAATGTAATTAAATACTGTTGTGTATCGTGCAACCGACTCAATAAGCCCCCAAAAATGTGAGTATTACGTGACAAAATATATCAGGAAAAAAAAGAAATGGAAATCTTGTGAAAGAATTGTAAAAACAAACGACGTTTGTTGGCCGTACAACCTTTGCAATCGTACATAAGTCAATTCATTCAAAAGAGAAAAATCATTTTGCAATGCCGGAAACTCAGCAAAATGTCAAGTTTTGGACATGTTTGATAATTAATTATCAGATTATCTTGCCACACTTGGGATTACGGTTGCTCACTGTTGTTTCAAGCGTTGCTCACCGACTTTGTGTGAACGCTCAGACCCCTGGACAATTACAGGGAACATTGGAGGGGATGTGTATCCAATAATAATGAGTTTTAAAATTGAATATTGGATCGTAACAATTCCAAAGCTTTAGGTCCTAAAGTGGTATTCTTTAATCTTTTGGAAATTAAAAAAAAAGAAGCCCTCGAAGAAGCCCATCCCAGCTGTCTTCGGGCAGTGGGCACTGGACACCCTGAACTGCTTGCAAGCCAATCACAGGGCACACAGAGACAGACAATTCGCTCGCTCATTCACACCTAGGGATGATTTTTGTTAGGCCAATCAACCTGACATGCATGTTTTGGAATGTGGGAGACAACCCGCGCAAGCACGGGGAGAACATGCAAACTCAACACAGGAGGTTCGATCTCATGACCGCAGAACTGTGCCGCACACGCGCTAACCACTGCCCCGATATTTAGATAGATGTAGTAGATAGATGATAGATAGATAGATACCGTAGATAGATAGATATAGTAGATAGAGACATACCGTAGATAGATATATTGATAGATAGATATATAGAGATAGATAGATAGATATATATATAGATATATAGTAGATATATATATATATATAGATATATAGATGTTTAGATAGATATAGTAGATATAGTAGATAGATAGATACCGTAGATAGATACCATAGATATAGTAGATAGATAGATATGGTAGATATATAGATGTATAGTAGATAGATATATAGATATATAGATAGATAGATACAGTAGATAGACAGATAGCTAGATACCGTAGATAGATACCGTAGATAGATACCATAGATAGATATAGTAAATAGATAGATATAGTAGATAGATACATAGATATATAAATATATAGTAGATAGATATATAGATATATATAGATATATAGTAGATAGATAAAGTAGATAGATAGATAGATACCGTAGCTAGTTGGATAGATACCATAGATAGACACCGTAGATAGATATCATAGATAGATACCATGGATAGATATAGTAGATAGAAACCGTATATAGATATATAGATATATGGATATATAGATATATAGAGCCCTGCTACTTGCGTTGCCGTGCTAGCTGCAGTATTTTTAGCGCTATCAGGGAAGAAGTGCAGAAGAAGCATGCAACAGAAGAGTAGGAAAGGTCACGGGTAAGAGGGAGATAAATAGAATATGTCCGACACATGCTTGTGGTTGGCAGACATGCGAGGGAGGAGAGAGGGCCCTCTCCTTTTAGCTCAGGGGCCACATGATAGAAAAGGATCCCGTCATGGGACTGGGCTAGTAGATTAGATTAGAGAGGGCGAGAGAGAGGGAGGGGGAAAGGGAGATAGAAAAAGAAAGAATAGAGCACGAGAGAGAATAAAAGAGCTGGGGAGTGAAAGAACTGAAAGGGTAAAGAAGGGTAGTGGGAAAGAGGGAGAAAGAAATATAGAGGGGAAAAGGGCAAGAAAGACAGGGTAAAGGGAGAAAGAACAATAAAGAAAAAGAAGGAAAGAAAGACAAAGGAAAAGAGAGAGAAAGAGAGAGGAACAAAGAGAGTAAACAAAAGATGTAAAGAGAAAGGAAGAGCGACAGATATTGACACGGTCCAACTTTGGCCTAAGGTTCTTATTCTTTATCCTCTCTGCAGAGTCAAGATGCCTCACGCATACCCCTTCCTCACTCCTGAGCAGAAGAAGGAGCTCAGTGACATCGCTCACAGGATCGTGGCTCCCGGCAAGGGAATCCTCGCCGCCGATGAATCCACCGGTAATCATTCCGCTCCACCGGCAGGGGTCTACCGCAGTACCGAGCCTTATTAGCCAAGAACAGTACAAAAACAACAACGACTGCCGAACGAAATCCATCGAATGAAAACCAGTTGACTCGCCATCCGCCGATTGTCGTTTCTGCGGAGATCTCGCAATGTCTTTGGAAAGTTTCAGACAGCTTTCGTCAAACCCCTGACCCTCTGCTTTTGGCTAGCAATAACTTTATCCGCCTCCTTCGTTTCTGCAGTCCATTTCCACGATCGTGTCACAGACCAGGAACGGACAACGGACCCAATAGCGTTCGTTTTACTCAGTTTTATTTATAAAAAAAAAGGATCCGCGATCCGTTGATTGTTGGTCACGGGTAGCAGATAGCTGTAACGCAGCAGTGGTACTTCAGTGTCGAGTGAAATTAGTTGTTGACAGTGAGAAAAAACAGGTTAATGGCCGGGGCGTAGGAGCAAAAACAGAAACGGGTCCAGAAAAGAGGTCGGCAACCGGAATCAGACAGAAAACAGGGCAGGATAGAGTCAGGGAGTCACAAAAGCTTGCCTAGCGGGGAGCATAGGTTAGCGGACGATCTGACGAGTGTTTTCATGAAGTTTAAAAATAGTCCAACAGCCAATCAGGGTCTGTGGCTGTTGGACCGGGCAGCCTCAGGTGCCCTGCATTTGTGACTCCCTTGATCACAAAGAGTCTCAAAGGGCTGCACAGACCACACATTATTGCAAACCACAGACTGTTATGACAGCATCCCCTGATCTAAAACCTACATGAAGGCAAGGAAAAACTCAAAAACATGTAGAATGAAGTCAAGTCAAGTCCTGTTTATTTATTTGGCCCTTAATCACAAAGTCTCAAAGGGCTGCACAGACCACACATTATTGCAAACCACAGACTATTATGACAGCATCCCCTGATCTAAAACCTACATGAGAGCAAGGGAAAACTCAAAAACCTCAACATGAGGAAAATGAAGAAACCCCTAGAAGGGACTGCATGTAATCTTATCATACTGTTCCAGTAAAATTGGCCTTAACTCCCAATCCAAGATGTACCCAGTAATCATGACCGACCGTATCCTCGGCCAGCTCTTTTATCGTCAGAAGCGTTTCCATATCTTCGTTTCTTGATAAAACAGCCATACCAGACACCGCCAACCCGGGTGGCTGCAACCGATGAATTGACGGAGTAAACCGAATGCAGGGGGGTTGCAAGGGTCTCACCGAGCCGATAAAGTAGGCGGGATACCGTCGGAACCTTTAGCGGTGGCCTCACTGATTCGGGATATCGAAAAACCGAGGAAGATTTTAATGGGACGCAAACTTCGAAACGTCCGCGAGATGGGTCGCTCGTAATAGCCAAATGTTTAGAACTTGGAACGGAAATGAATGGCCAGATGCTAAGCTAACGTAGCATTGATTGTGTTTAAGCCAGATGTTTTTTTAAAAAAAAGTTATATTAAAAGGCTACAGGGTTGTCGTCGAATCTTATTTTGTGGGTGTGCTAATTTGCCATGTTGTGAATTTTCAAGATGGCCGTCTTCTATTGGTAGATGCCACATGAAATGCTGGTCTCCTATTGGTTTACGTCAAGGCATCATGAAAACACCAATATACGATGGGCCGAACTCCCATAAAGCCTTTCTCCCTATAGAGATTTTAATTTATTTAATTTCTAAACCTGCTCGGTGGCCTTGGGGTATGGCGCCCGCCCCGAGACTGGGAGGTTGTGGTTCGAGCCTCGGCCGAGTCATACCTAAGACTTAAACATTGGTACCCCTTGCCTCCCTGCTTGGCGTTCAGCATTAGAATAGAATAGAATAGAATACACCTTTGTTGTCATTTTTACAAAATGGGTTAACATATTGTGACAACGAGATTGGGCATGACACTCTAGTTTTACACATTCACAGTGAGGTAAAAAACCCAAGAAGATAAAGGAACAGAGAAGGGGTTTCCCTTTTCCTCAAAACAACACACACACATATACAGGTTGAAGGATTTTATACATTTGACTATAAAGGATTATGTATGATCAAATACAAATTATATTTAAATGCAAAAAGATATTCCCTGGCTGAGCTGTGGGGCGAGGTCAATGCAACCTAGTAACAACGGGAACTGGGACAAGGGCTTGCAATTGGGGGGTTTGCTCACCTAATGACTCCCAACACCTCAGTTGGGTTGAGCGAGGGGGCTGGGAATCCCCTCCTCTGAATCAATCTCCCAAAAAGAGTCAGAAATGACTCTAGCCACCTCCCACGAGGGGGATATGGCTCTAGTATATATATATATAATATAATGTCTAAACATTTGGCTAGCTAGCTAGCGTTAGCCAGGTGACCCGCTCCAGTAGATTCGTCTCTAAAGTTCTCTGTAATGGTCCTCTTGTAGGTAGCGTGGCCAAGCGCTTCCAGAGCATCAACGCGGAGAACACGGAAGAGAACAGGAGGTTGTACCGCCAGCTCCTCTTCACCGCCGACGAACGCGCCACCCCCTGCATCGGCGGCGTCATCCTCTTCCACGAGACCATGTACCAGAAGGCCGATAACGGCAAGGTCTTCCCCCAGCATCTCAAAGAGAGAGGCATGGTGGTCGGCATCAAGGTGGACAAAGGTGTCGTCCCTCTGGCCGGGACCAACGGCGAGACCACCACCCAGGGTGACTTTCTCTCGCATGCATTTTACTCGCGTTAAAGAAGTCAGGTAGTCCCCTGAGTACACCTGAGTAGATAGGTTCTTGGTCATTGAAATCTCTACAACTAGCATGAAGTTTAGTGGTTATCTTAACCCTACAACCCAGTAACAACATAGTAGCAACACGATAAGTTGCTTTTTTTCTTGCAGTAATTTTGGTGTTGCTTCTTGTCGTCTGTGTCACAAACCAGAAACTGACTCAGGACTCAATAGCGCTCGTTTTCTACGTTTTTATTGAAAAAGAGGGAGAGTAGGGCTTGCTTCCACAATCCGATGGCTGACGGACAAAAGGAGCGAGTCGTTGGCCGGGACTGGAGATCAAAGGCGATGTCGAGTTCGTAAGCGAGGTCGGTAGCAGGAGACAGGCAGGTAACAGGCAGGCAAAACAAGGCGTAGTCAGGTCCGGAAACAGGTTGGCAACAAAGATCAGGCAGAAAAAAGCAGGGCAGAAACGGAGTCGGACGAAAAGGCTAACTGAGCTGAAGGCAACAGTTTGCATAACGATCAGACGGCTTCCTCTCGGAAGCCGGGGGTTTAAAAAGAGAGTAACAGCCAATCAGCTGTCTGGGCTGTTGGCGCCAATTAAGCCGCCGCAGCTGCGCTCAATCGGCAATCATGACAGTCTGCTACCAATGACCGTGATGACCTAGAGTAGAGCGGAAATCTGCAAGACCAGATGGGTATAGAAAGGAGTTTTTCGTATTTTTATTTTTCTGAAACTTAAAATGATCTCTCTGAGGTCCAGAGTACCAAGCTTTCAAAGTCCTTCATTTGTTTCTGAAACAGTTATGACAGTGACCCCTCTACATATAGGACGACTTTATTCCCCAGTCGAGCTCGTATGTAAAATTTCTTATCCCTAAAACCAATTGTCCCTATAAGAAATGACTGAAAACAAATTCACTTAAATAGCTATAAAAGATACCATCACAAGATAAATTAGATGATATTAACGCCCCAAATATGGGTTGGACGCATGGGGTGAACCGTGCTCTGGATGCGAGGTCCGTTAATTGAATAGATGCAAGAGTGTTTGCTAGGAAGCTGGATTTTGTCAACAGAGGTGCTTGCGTGGTGGTGGAGGAGTGAAGCACCACAAGAGAGCACGCTAAAAAAATAAAAGAGAAGAGGAAATGCACATGCAGTCTCTTGCACTGGGCCCTCTAGTGTGAGTGTCTGGAAATTCTGTCTCGTATGTCTGGCTAGCTCGGTGGCCTTGGGGTAGGGCGCCCGCCCTGAGACTGGGAGGTCGCTGGTTCAAGCCTCGGCTGGGTCATACCTAAGACTTACAACATTGGTACTCATTGCCTCCCTGCTTGGCGTTCAGCATTAGGGGTTGGAATTGGGGGCTTTGGTCACCTAATGACTCCCAACACATCAGTTGGGTTGGGCGAGGGGGCTGGGAATTCTCTCCTCTGTACCGATTTCCCAGAAAGAGTCAGAAAAGACTCTAGCCACCTCCCACTAGGGGGACTGGGCTCTGGTATATATATCTGGTTAGATTTGTTCTCTCTTTTCTCAAAACTCGAAAGAGTGGGCAGTGAACTTTAAAGCTTGAAGCTTTCATGTAGTCCTCTCTCACAATACACGCAATGCTACGTTTGTAGTTGATAGTTAAAATAGGAAATTCCTCATTGATTTTTCCTTTGCTGGATTTCTCCAGGTCTGGATGGACTGTACGAGCGTTGCGCTCAGTACAAGAAGGATGGTGCCGACTTTGCCAAGTGGCGATGTGTGCTGAAGATCACACCCACAACTCCCTCAAGACTGGCCATCATTGAGAACGCCAACGTCCTGGCCCGCTATGCCAGCATCTGCCAGATGGTAGGACCGTAGTCATTGACCCGTTCAATGCAAAAACACAAAGGAGTCCCTGTTGGAACTTTAAGACCTTAGTCCTAAAATGTCAATCATTGAACTGTTCACGGCCATTACCTCTGGACTGTAGTGGTCAATGGTAGTTGGTTGATGGTCCATGACTAAAGACATCTACGCTAGTCAATGGGATTTGACACGATGGTTTTTTTTTTTCTGTCATTCTTCAGCACGGCATCGTGCCCATCGTGGAGCCCGAGATCCTCCCCGATGGCGACCACGACCTGAAACGCTGCCAGTACGTGACGGAGAAGGTCCTGGCTGCCGTCTACAAAGCTCTGTCCGACCACCACGTCTACCTGGAGGGTACTCTGCTCAAGCCCAACATGGTTACCGCCGGACACTCCTGCTCCATGAAGTTCAGCAACCAGGAGATCGCCATGGCAACCGTCACCGCCCTTCGACGCACCGTGCCCCCCGCGGTCCCAGGTCCGACCAACTTCCAACTGTTCTTTCATATAAAAAATCTTTGGCGTGCTAAAACGATTACTTCTCCCATACTGATTTAACGTATGTATCCAATGAGTGCAGTCTTAGGGTTTTTATACCTTTATCGGGGAGGATGAACACAACTGTTTCAACGCTGTCCGATGCAGGATATAGATTCCGTACAATACAATGACTTTTTACAACTCATAAATCGATTTAATGCCTCATGCTTCTTCATTCTCCTCGTGCTGAGGTTTTTGAGTTTTTCCTTGCCCTCGTCTCGGTTTTAGATCAGGTGATGGTGTTCTAGTAGTCTGTAGAGCCCTTTCACACTTCTAGATAGATAGATGGACATTTTATTCATCCCGATAGGGAAATTCACACCTCCAGCAGTATCCTTTTGTTGTTTATTAACAGACTAACAGGATGACCTCGGGGTGCTGTGTTGTAGTTTAGCCACAGCGGAGTGGATGACGTCACACGCTAGGCCAAAAGTTGGACGTCCCTGCGGCAGATGGAAATCTTTGTGCCCAGGGTTACACCGCCTCACGTAGCTAGCGAGTCCATCTCCTCTCCGCTTCCCGCAGGGTTTTGTGTCTCTGTCTGCCCTAATAGCGCTGAAGCTGGGTAGCTCCACGTTAGCATCCAGGATGCTAGACGTGAGCCACCTTTCCGTAAAACACAGCAAACTGCACTCCCCGTACGCTTTGATGTTTTTCACCAGTACAGCCAGTTCGTCAGTCTTATTTGGTAGAGAATTCACATTTACCATGATTACGGACTGTACCGAAGACTTATAACGCCGCTAGCTGCTTAACTAGCTTTGGCTCTGCATCCAAGATAGGGCCCCCTCATCACGCCGGCACGAGAATTCTTCAGGGCAAGGAGTTGATTCCTCCAATAAAGGCATTTTTGTGCGTTAAAACCCATAACCAAAAGGATAGAAAGTCATCCAGAGTGTAGTTGTCAAACGGGACCAAAAACAGCGAAGATAAAAGCAGACAATAAAAACAATAAATCATAAAAAGAGCGAAATAACACTGAGCTGCTGGAAAGCCTATGATGTTACTTGTGTTTAAAGGCGTCACAAATAAACTTGTCTGTCCTTTTAGGCATCACCTTCTTGTCCGGCGGCCAAAGTGAGGAGGAAGCCTCGGTCAACCTGAACGCCATGAACCAGTGCCCCCTGCACAGGCCCTGGGCCCTCACCTTCTCCTACGGACGTGCCCTGCAGGCATCGGCCCTCAAAGCCTGGGGTGGCAAAAAAGAGAACGGCAAGGCGTGCCAGGAAGAGTTCATCAAGAGAGCTCTGGTACGTTTGGGGACAACCCCTGTGTCGGGTTTTGAACTTGTGTTTGGAAGAGAATAGCTTTAGGGATTTGGCGTGACCATCAATGTTCCCTGATCCAATGACGTCTGGTTTTGACAATCCATCAGTAATGTTTAGCAATAGCCTGACTTGTCAAAGATTTTTCTGAATCATTTATTTTCCACCAATTCTGAGATTTCTTGGATTTTTGCCAAAATGTCTTTCATTTGGTCTGATCGGATGACGGGCTCCTACTCTATACTGTGGCAGGGACACGAAAAGCAGGCGAGTTGCCAGGTAGATTTGAAGCGAGAGCCGGTCGGTTTACGTTCCGGAGCGGCTAATAGCAGTGCCGTACCGTACTTTTGACTTTGTATCCTGAAACGACTTCAACGACCTGAAACTTTTGTATGTAGAGACGTTTGTAAGTAGAGGTACCGTTGTACTCAAATGAACTGGTTTCTTCTTTTTGGCATCCCGTCTGTAGCTGGAAGGGAGGGAAGTGTATTAGTGCTTCCAAGTAGCATGATTTGACTAGATAGGTAGATGTCTATATAGATGGATAGATAGATAGATGTCTATATAGATGTCTAGATAGTTGGATGTCTAGATAGATAGAGAGATGTTAAGATAGATGGATGTCTAGATAGATAGATAGATGTCTAGATAGATGGATGTCTATATAGAAGTAGATAGATGTCTAGATAGATAGATAGATGTTAAAATAGATGGATGTCTAGATAGATAGATAGAGGTAGATAGATGTCTAGATAGATAGATAGAGGAAGATAGATGTCTAGATGTCTAGATAGATAGATGTCTAGATAGATGTTAAAATAGATGGATAGATAGATAGATAGATGTCTAGATATATAGATAGATGTCTAGATAGATAGATGGATAGATGTCTAGATAGATAGATAGATAGAGGAAGATAGATGTCTAGATAGATAGATAGATGTCTAGATAGATGTTAAAATAGATGGATAGATAGATAGATGTCTAGATAGATAGATAGATGTCTAGATAGATAGATGTCTAAATAGATACCGTAGATAGATAGATGTCTAGATAGCTGTCTAGATAGATACCGTAGATAGATAGATGTCTAGATAGATAGATGTCTAGATAGATGTCTAGATAGATAGATGTCTAGATAGGTAGATGTCTAGATGTCTAGATAGATAGATGTCTAGATAGATAGATGTCTAGATGTCTAGATAGATAGATGTCTAGATAGATAGATGTCTAGATGTCTAGATAGATAGATGTCTAGATGTCTAGATAGTTAGATGTCTAGATAGATAGATATCTAGATAGATAGATATCTAGATAGATAGATGTCTAGATGTCTAGATAGATAGATATTTAAATACTTTCTTCATCCCCGTAGGGAAATTCACACTTCCAGCAGTATCCTTTTGTTGTTTATTAACAGATGAACAGGATGGCCTCAGGGTGCTGTGTTGTAGTTTAGCCACAGCGGAGTGGATGACGTCACACGCTAGTCCCAAAGTACGACGTCCCTAAAGCAGATGGAGGTCTTTGTGTCCAGGGTTACACCACCTCAAGTTCACGTAGATAGCGAGTCGGCCTCCTCTCCGCTTCCCGCAGGCTTTCGTGTCTCTGTCTAACAGCGCTGAAGCCGGGTAGCTCCGGATAGCTCCACATTAGCGTCTACACTAGGCTACGCCTGTACTTTAACAAAACAACTGTTTTTGTCTTCCAGGCCAACAGCCAGGCCTGCCAGGGCAAGTACGCCCCCTCCGGAGCCAGCGCCGCCGGCGGAGAGTCCCTGTTTGTGGCTAACCACGCTTATTAAAAGCCACATTCACGCCCAGTAGTCCGATGGTGTCCGTGGCGTCTCTGCTCACGTGTCTCCATGACCTCAATTGGCACCTTTTCTCGCGCTGTTTTTACACGTGTTGTTCTAGATTCCATTGGATCGGATCCATCCAGCGCGGTCATGTCATTTCAACTGGTTCAATGGAATAAAGGGTTTGTGGTACTTTGTTGTCGTCTTTCTTCTTTAATGAGTCGGGGTTTTTTTTGGATAGCCCTTCGTCATGATAAGTCTCCATGGGCTGTACAGACACGTGTCATGATTACTGATGCGATAAAATGAAATGAAATGATCTGCATTTCTCTAGCGCTTTTCAAGTCAATGACTTCCCAAAGCGCTTTACAGTGTGCTTCACATGTCCCAATAGCGGCCTTGTATTGCAGCCATGTAAGACGCTAACCTGCTTATTGGGGGTATTAGCGGTTCAGTGTCTTACCCAAGGACACTTCCACATGTAACACGGACGAGCCGGGATTCGAACTGGGATCCCTTGATCCCAAGACGAGCGCTCTACCTCCTGAGCTACTGCCTCCCCGATGCCCTGATTGGCTCCCTGCCACTATTTAAACCCCCCGGCTCCCCTTTACCAGCGTCAGACCGTTCTGCGAACCTCTGCTCTCAGCTAGGCAAGCTTTGTACCCGCCGACATTATCCTGCCCTGTTTTCCTAACTGATACCTGTTGCCAACCTGCTATTGCTAGCCGACGAGATCGATACCAATTGCTTGAGCTGATATCACACAGATGGAGTGATACTGGACAGGACGGGGCAGACAGGATTGATAAAAAAACTGAATATCAAGATTAAACAGGATAAACTAGACAGGAAAGTACCTGGAGATCGATACTAAACAGGACAAAACAGACAGGGACAATGCCTGACAGGAAACACAGTCAGGGAACCTGACAGAGTCAAAACCCACGTCATGTGGGGCAGAGGTTCGTTGACGGACTGACAAAGGGTGAGCCAGAGCACTGAGTTTAAATAGAAGGGAAACCAATCTGTCAACGGGCCGCAGCTGGCGCCACATGGGCGGGGCCAATTGGGCGCCATGGCAACCGTGACAGGTACACAAAACTTAATGTGTACACTGTCAATTCTGTACGTTCCTGCTTGAGACAGAGACGCTATAATTGAAACTATTGCAACCGTCCATATGTTACATTCAAACCATAATATATATGGAATAAAAGGATTAAGTGCCACAGATGTGTTTGGTGTATAAAACTATATTGAGTAACAGGCGGATTCTAACTACAAACCGGGTCGAACAAGTTCAATATGCTAACTAGGCCTCAAGTTTTTTAAGTGTCAAACTGTTTTTGTTCTGATTTCAAAGTAAATGTTTGAAGGGGAATACACACATAAGATCATTTCGGTTTTAACAAATTAAAACAGTGTCATGATTACTGATTTGGGGCAAAAGCCGCGGGACCCGTCTTCCTAGAGCAGACCTGGGCACTCCGGTCCTGGAGGGCCAAACGTCCTGCCAGATTTTGAAGTTTGCTCTTCTTTAACTCAGGTGATACAAATTATAACCTCGTTAGCAAGCTAGCAAGTGCTCGTTAACGATACTGGTGATTGGAATCACCTGTATTGGATCAGAGAAACCTCAAAAATCATGCAGAACATACGGCCCTCCAGGACCGGAGTGCCCAGGTCTGTCCT
Organism: Urocampus carinirostris; assembly: GCF_059441175.1. Taxonomy (NCBI): domain Eukaryota; kingdom Metazoa; phylum Chordata; class Actinopteri; order Syngnathiformes; family Syngnathidae; genus Urocampus; species Urocampus carinirostris. The sequence continues at coordinate 27,940,949 of NC_142367.1, read as the reverse complement.
AGAGGAACCTGTCAGACCGTCTGCGAACCTATGCTCTCAGCTAGGCAAGCTTTTGTGTTCTCCGACATTATCCTGCCCTGTTTTCCTGCTCGATACCTGTTGCCAACCTGTTTCTGGACCCGTTTCTGCTTTTGCTCCTCCGTCCCGGCCATCGACCCGTTTTCCAGCTGTCTGCGACGACCTTCCCTTGACACGGAAGTGCTACTTCCGCGTTCCTGCCAGGGTTGGGTAGGGTTACTTTAACTTGATTACTTTCAATGACTTTTGGATGACTCCAATACCAAATATGCTAAGAAAAGACAAAAGTAACTAGATACGAAAAAAAATGACTATTTTGTGCAGGCTCGGGGAGTAACGGAACACACGGAACGGCAAAAATGATGTTGGCAAGCTGTTTGGATTGATTTTCATTTTGTTTTTGTGGCATTTGATGTTGGTTTTGCCGGAGATCAAAGCGATCAAAGCCAGGAGAGAAAGCTTACCACGTGTTGTGAGTCATCATTTTGTTCCTATTGAGTTTCTTTTGTCTTTTATGAGCATATTTAGTATTGGAGTCATCCAAAAGTCATTGAAAGTCATCCAGTTCAAGTAACCCTACCCAACCCTGGTTCCTGCCACCAGCTACCCTTGCCTGACCATCATCGGATGGTGGAAGCAAGCGCCGCTCTCTTTCTCGATAAAACTGAGTAAAACGAACGCTATTGGGTCCCGTCTCCGTTCCTGGCTTGTGACAACATGAGAATATAGACTAGGAGTGTGTTTGCAGTGAGGTTGCAGAATCTGGCAGGGCATTCCATAGCAGCAAGGCCTCAATGAAGAATGCCCAAGCTCATTTGCATACACTATGAGAGCGTACGTTTGTCTAAATATATTTTGCATTGTTGAGAGGGTTTATGTTCCTTGACACACCTAAACCTGTTGGATATCCCTGCAGCACGTGTATTTTGTTGCGGTTGTTGAGGCACCTGAGGATAATCCTCAGGGGAAGAAGCGTAACAAAATAAATACCTTTTCATTTTTAGGATCATTTCTTTCTCAATTCCACTCATTGGCTTTTATGCAAACACCAGAGCGGTGGTAGGAAAGGCCCAGCAGCGACTCCATTTCCTGAGAGTGCTCGGGAAAAATCATCTGAAACAGCAGCTGCCACTGTCCTTTTACAAAGCCACAGTGGAGAGCATACTGCATTACGGTGTGGCATGCCGGGTGCACGGCAGCAGACAGGAAAACGCTTCAGAGGGTCATCAACACAGCCCAGAGAATCGTTGGTTGCTCTCTACCCAGTCTGGAGGACATTGCCTGCTCTCGCTACCTCAGCGGAGCAGAAAACATCAACGAGGACTTTTCTCACCCCGGCCACCACTTCTTAGACCCGCTGCCTTTCGGCGAGCGCTACAGGTCACACAAAACAAAAACAAACAGACTCGGAGACAGTTTCTTCCCCAGAGCCGTTAGCACCCTTAACACACACCGCACAAAAAACTGAAACTCTTGCAAACACACGACCTCATACAGATGTCAAATTGTGTTCATGCCTATGCTCACTTTGCACATTGTTGACTATTTTTTGGCACAATGTTGACTATTTTGGCACTTAACGCATATTGCACTAGTACGATCCCAAAACTGTATGTAACTTCCTACATGCCCACATTTCTTGTGTAAATATTGTGTAAATTATAACCTTATCTTCTTTGTTTGTTCATATTGTGTAAATTATAACCTTATCTTCTTTGTTCCTTTATCTTCTTTGTTTTCTTTTATCCTCATTGTTAAATGTGAAACTGGAGTGCCACGCCCAATTTCGTTGTCACAATATGTTCAAGCCATTTTGTAACAATGACAATAAAGGTAGATTCTATTCTATTCTATTCTATATGGAAATACTGGCGGGTATTTTGCGGATGTTGTCGTCGACGGGCATTGTGGGAAATGTCGTTTTTGGTCAAAGTGCTCCTATGAAACTCTCGCAGTCCACAACGAATGACGTGGCAAGGTACATTTGACTTTGACACGTTGCGAAAACCTTCGGGACAATGACAGCATCCGCTTTTAAACAGGGTTTGTACGGGTTTGAAAAATGGGATTTCCAAGTATTCAAAAATGGTCAAAATTTAGGCTAAAGTGCTTGTAAATGCTTGAAATTGTTGCCGTGGTTCACAACAAGTCTGCTTTAGGATGACGCTGACACTGCTATCTGGTAGATTGGCTTTGCCATTGTATTTCTTTTTCCCTTCTCCATAACAGCAGCTGACATTAGTTTGTGTGGCATTGTTTAATGAGGGGTTGTGCCCTACACCTAAATCAGGGGTGTCACACTGGTTGTAGCTGGGGGCCACAAATGCTATAAAAAAAATCTCACGGGGGCCGGACGAGTAAGTTGAAGAGAAAGAGAGAGGGATAAAAAGAGAGAAAGAGAGGGAGGGAAAGAGAGAGCGATAAACAGATAGGGAGAACAAGGGAGACAGAGTATGAGTGAGAGAAAAAGAGAGAGCAGAATAGGGTTATGAATGGAGAAGAAGGGGAAAATTAATATAGAGAGAAAAAGAAAGTGAAAAGAGAAAGATAAAAAGAAAAAGAGAAGTGAAACCACAGAAAGAAAAAGAGTCAGCAGGAGAAAAAGACAAAGTGAGGTGAGAGAGAGAGAGAGAGAGAGAGGTCAAAAAGGGAAAGAAAGAGGGTGAGAAAGAAAGAAAAATAGAAAGAAAGAATTAAAGTGTAAATTAGAGAGAGAAAGAGAGCAAGACAGAGAAAAAGAAAGAGTTAGAGAGTGAGAGAGGAATAGAGAAAAGAGAAAAAGAGAGTGAACAGGAAAAAGAAAAAGAGGGAGAAATGAATAAAAAAGAACAGGTCAACTTGATGTTGTTATGTTATGTTACTGTTTACCTGACTTGTTAACCTGAATGCCCATTTTGCACATCTGGTTAGCTACTCCTCTTGCACTATTGGCACTATGGTATGGTAAAATACTATACGTAGCCATAATACAATACAACTTTTACTTATATCTGTACATTCGAGGAAACTGTGCGGGTCAGATGTATCGACATTTTGTTCTGTATACACGTGTACTAGAATGACAATAAAGTAGATCTGAATCTGAATCTGAATCTGATGTTGCCAAAGCCAGGTGCCTCCAACAAAGACACTCTACTTGTATTTTTTTCTCTCTCTCTTTTCCACCCCTTTTCTCCCACTCTCTGTCTCTTTTACTCTCTGTGTCTCTCTTTTTTCTCTGCCTTTGTTGCTCTTTGTCTCTCTCTGTCTTTTTAACTTCTTTTGCTCTAACTTTCTTTTTTCCTTTTCTCTCTTCCTTCCCTTCGCGCTTTCTTTTCTCTTTTCTCTCCTTCTGTCTGTCTATTTCTCTTTTGGATTTCTTTCTTCCTCTCCCTTTCTTTTCCCCCCCTCTCACGACTTTTTATCTTTTGTTTCTCTCTCCCTCTCTCTCTTTCTATGTCCCGCCCTCTCTCCTTTTCCCTCCCTCTTTCTCTTATTTTTTCATCTCTCTTTTTCTTTCTCTTTAATCTACGAGTCTGGCCCCCGACAGAATGTTTGTTCTATCGTGTGGCCCCCGAGTTCAAACGAGTTTGACACCCCTGATCTATACGATATGAATCTAATATTATTCTTATAATATTAGTAATATCGATTTTTCTTTTCTTTTTAATCACTCCCCGACTTAATTTACCCCCGTAACGGGACGGAATCTTAAAGGGGAGAACCTCTTAGCCAATTTTGCTGTAGCTCTTTAGCTAATCAACTTTCAACTAGCTAACTTTTAACAGATTAATAAAGCTTGATAACTAATTCTGTTTTTTTAAATTGTACCCAACAAACATTTTCCATCATTTGCAAGAAGAGAGTAGAACTGTAAGAGTGGTTCGTAAAAGTATAACACAGTTTGAAAAAAAATTAAAAGTAAGGAGAGTAAAAGTGCTAGCTTACGTTTCTTTCCACAGTTGAACTCCCGCCAAAATCAAATGATGTCACTTCCTGTGTAGGGCTTTTATGGAATTGTAGTCTTTTTGGGGGCGATTGAGGACATTCTGACAGGGTGGATAATGACTACAGGGAGATGTCCAATTTGAACAAAATAGCAAGTAAAAATCTTGATTCATAACATTTAATTGCATAATGAATTGAAGTTTGGTGTAGTTTATCGAATTATTCCCCAAAAAATATTTGATAATTTCTTACCACCTACAAACTTTGAAGAAGTCAATTGCACCACGGACGTACGGTAATCGAATTGAGAATATGTATCACCAAAAAATACAAAATAATATTTGAAATGCATTTTATTGAAGGTTCAGTATTTTCAAACACTTAAAGTGAATCATTAAAGTCATTTCATGATCATTTGGAAGATTTCAGAGAAAAATCAAAGGAAAAAATGAAACGTGCAAGAATCACACACCTTTACATGGAGAGATTCGTCTCCGAAATATTTACACGCGTATGGTTCGGATCCACCAATATATTCACGATTTATTCAAGATCTTAAAATGGCGTCTTGATAAATGCACAAAAATACTACGTTTAAATCACAGCTATTTTTTTCCTGAAAGTGCAAATTACACGATTCGCACCGGCTTGGTTCTACTCGTGATCCCAAGAGCCAAGAAGAAATCCGCAGGTTGGAGAGCGTTCTCCATCCGGGCCCCGGTGCTGTGGAATGCTCTTCCCCCTGAGATCCGATCTGCAACCTCAGTGGAAATGTTGAAATCTAAGTTTAAAACACACTTTTATTCTATAGCATATAAATAATCTATATTTTATGTTGATAATCTGTGTATTAATTGCCCTCATGTAGGTTTAAGATCAGGGGTCTGTGCAGCCCTTTGAGACTCTTTGTGATTAAGGGCGTCACAAATAAACAGTACTTGACTTTACTGAGGTTTTTGAGTTTTTCCTTGCCCTCATGTAGGTTTTAGATCAGGGGATGGTGTCATAATAGTCTGTAGCTTGCAATAATCGGTGGTCTGTGCAGCCCTTTGAGACTGTCCCGACTCAAGGTTTTGTCCTTTTTCTCATATTGAGGTTTTTGAGTTTTTCCTTGCCCTGATGTAGGTTTTAGATCAGGGGATGGTGTCATAATAGTCTGTAGTTTACAATGGTCTGTGGTTTGTGCAGTCCTTTGAGACTCTTTGTGATTAAGGGCAAAACAAATACATGACTTGACTTGAGGTTTTTGAGTTTTTCCTTGCCCTCATGTAGGTTTTAGATCAGGGGGTGGTGTCATAATAGTCTGTGGTTAGCAATAATCTGTGGTCTGGCAGCCCTTTGAGACTGTCCCTTGTCAAGGTTTCTTCATTTTCCTCACGTTGAGGTTTTTGAGTTTTTCTTTGCCCTTATGTAGGGTTTAGATCAGGGGATGCTGTCATAATAGTCTGAAATAATAGTCTGTGCAATAACCTGTGCAGCCCTTTGAGACTCTTTGTGATTAAGGGCCAAACAAATAAACATGACTTGACTTAACGGTACGGGAGAAATTGAAAACCTGGCATTAAAAGTCCTTGAAAAAAGGCTTGAATTTGGTGTCAGAACCTCAGTTCAAGTCATGGGATTCAGTTCCACGACTTGAATCCACAGAACCAAGATCAACAGGCAAAGACTGTGAAGGGGGTGCGCGGCCGAGGACTCTTCGAAGCCTTCCCCCGGCGAGCACTCAAAGTTCTGATCGGTATCCTCGCCGGCGGATGTGTACGTGGCCGAACCCACCCGGTCCCTTCCCACTTGATCCAGGATCCAGTCCTGGAAGAAGGAAACCCGGACCAAACCGTCGGGGACGATGCCGGTGGCGCAGGGAATGCCGAAACTGGTGATGCCCGCCTGGATCCAGACCGAGCCTTGTTTACACTGCAGGGGTCCGCCGGAGTCGCCCTGAAATCACAGATCGGAGACGGTGACTAGACCTGGGTTCGGCTCCCTAAAAATCCGTTCCTGAATTCTGAATTCCTCCCTCACGAAGGTTTCACATCATCCGAGAAGCTTGAATATCAAACGGAGACCACCCGAAATTTTCAAATGTCGATTCCCAATGCTAAAGGATTTTATACAATTGACTATAAAGGATTTTATATGATTGACTCAGTTTAATGCAATGAAGATATTCACTGACTGGGCCACAGGTGTTAAACAGGCGGCCCGCGGGCCAGATCAGCCCCACCGATGGTTTAAACCCGGCCCGCAAGACAACAGTGAGAGAAGCGCAAGAGGAAAATGAGCTGTCGTTTGAAATATTTCCGAACGGATGTCACCAAAGCCAGTTAACACTTGCAAAAGAATTGTGGTCGTAGTTCTCCATTTCTTTCTGACTCACTTCTTTTTTATTTATCTCTGCCTCTTTTTCTTTCTCTTGTTCACTCTCTCTTTCTCTCTCTTTTCTCTATTTCTCTCTCACTCTCTAACTCTTTCTTTTTCTCCGTCTTGCTCTTTTTCTATTTTCTCTGTCTAATTTACACTTTACTTGTCTTTCTTTCTATTTTTCTCTGTCTTTCTCGCCCTCTTTCTTTCCCTTTTTCGACCTCTCTCTCTCTCTCTCTCTCTCTCACTCACCTCACTTTGTCTCTTTTTCTCCTGCTGACTCTTTTTCTTTCTGTCGTTTCACTTCTCTTATTCTTTTTATCTTTCTCTTTTTTCACTTTCTTTCTCTTTCTATATTCATTTCCCTTCTTCTCAATTAATGTCTCTCAATGTTACTCTGTCTCTTTTGTTCTCCCTATCTGTTTATCGCTCTCTCTTTGCCTCCCTCTCTTTCTCTCTCTTTTTCTCCCTCTCTCTTTTTCTTAAACTTACTTGTCCGGTCCCCCGTGAGATTTTTTTTATAGCATTTGTGGCCCCCAGCTCAAACCAGTTTGACACCCCTGGACTGGGCTTTAAGTCCATGCCAGGGCAGGCTGTTCCAAATGCATAATATGTTGTCTAGGAAATTTTGATAACAGGACTCGTGGATGTACTAATGTGGGATGACCAGAGATCGTTGGGTGCAAACAAATGCTTGGCACGCCCATGGGAGGAGCCGAGACGCCATCTTAAGGGGGGAGACGTGGGCCAAGAAGAGAAAGCTAAAGGACTTCAGAAGAGGGCTTCCCAGAGACTCCAACGTCACTAATTCGGCCGTTTTCAATGGAGTACACTTAGTTAAATTGTTAATGAAATAAAATGTGCCCCCGTGTGAAATGTCGGCTTTCCTAAACTTTTTTCTCTCAAGAAATGAGCATAAATTGTTGGATGAATGTAGGTTGTGTTTGGTTCATGGAGTCAGATAACTCGTTCGAACGATTTGGTAAACGGTATTTAATCTAGTTTAATTCACAAACATTGTGAAGAAGTAAACCCCTCCCTTTTTAAATCACAGAGTCAACGTGATTAACCACAGTTTGAGTTCAATTGCACAGGTCACACCCAAAAGCAATCGCCACCTTTGTTGAATGGAGAAAGGACTTCAATTGAAGTAGGGCGACGGCCTCCAAAGAACCCGATAGACGTGCCAGGTTTCGGAGAATTTCCGCAAGAAATGAGAACAAAAGTGATTCCGATGTATCGGTCAGGAAAAGGTTGAAAGGGGAACCACCGTCAAAGCCATTATTCACACGTGAAGAAAACTGGGAACAGTGGCTAATATTTTCAGGAGTGGTTGACCAAGTAAGATTACTTTAAAATCCATCCAGGGGGGTGACAAAAGAACCTCAAAAACACCTGATGAACAGCGGGTTTTGCTGGTCTTGCTCTAAGAAAGACACTGGTCAAAAATGGCATCCGTGGGGGAAATTCCCAGGCGAAAACCGCTGCTGTCACAAAAGAACACAAAGAGTCGACTCACATTGGCCAAAAAAGCATCTTGATTATCCTCGAGACTTTTTGAAAAACATTCAGTTGACCATGAGTCAAAAATGGAACTTTTTGGAATGTGTGCAGCCTGTTACATCTGGCGTCCAAAAGGCAAAAGAACATGATGGCAACTGTAAAGCATGGTGGTGGCAGTGTCACGGCTCTGCTGCCTCAGGACCAGGACCACTTGCTGTGGTTGATGAAATCATGAATTCTGGTGTTGACCTGAAGATCCTGAGGGAGAATGTCTGGCCATCAGTTCATGCCCTTAAACTCAAGCGCTCTCAGATCATGCAGCAGGATCATGCAACGATCCATAACGCAGCAGCAAGTCCACCTCTGAATGGCTCCAAAAATGGAGGTTCTAAGGTGGCCAAGTCAAAGTCCAGATTGAAATCCAGTTGAAATGCTGTGGTGTGACCTTAAACGGGCAGTTCATGCTAGAAAAGCCTCCGATAAGGCAGATTTGAAATCATTTTGCAAAGAAGAGTGGGTCAAAATTCCTCCAGAGTGTTGTGAAACACTCATTACCAATGATCGTAAAAATTGTATTTCTGTTAGTGCTTTCAAAGGTGGCCCATTTTGGGCAGTTCATAATAAAATACCCTTGAATGTGGCAGATTTGAAACACTTTTGCAAAGAAGAGTGGGTCAAAATTCCTCTACAGAGTTGCGAAAGACTCATTGACAATGATCGTAAACATTTGATTTCTGTTATGGCTTTCAAAGGTGGCCCATTTTGAACGGTTCATGATAAAATACCCTCCAATATGGCAGACTTGAAACACTTTTGCAAAGAAGAGTGGGTCAAAATTCCTCTACAGAGTTGCGAAAGACTCATTAACAATGATCGTAAACATTTGATTTCTGTTATGGCTTTCAAAGGTGGCCCATTTTGAACGGTTCATGATAAAATACCCTCCAATATGGCAGACTTGAAACACTTTTGCAAAGAAGAGTGGGTCAAAATTCCTCTACAGAGTTGCGAAAGACTCATTAACAATGATCGTAAACATTTGATTTCTGTTATGGCTTTCAAAGGTGGCCCATTTTGAACGGTTCATGATAAAATACCCTCCAATATGGCAGACTTGAAACACTTTTGCAAAGAAGAGTGGGTCAAAATTCCTCTACAGAGTTGCGAAAGACTCATTAACAATGATCGTAAACATTTGATTTCTGTTATGGCTTTCAAAGGTGGCCCATTTTGAACGGTTCATGATAAAATACCCTCCAATATGGCAGACTTGAAACACTTTTGCAAAGAAGAGTGGGTCAAAATTCCTCTACAGAGTTGCGAAAGACTCATTAACAATTACGTGAAGGTTCGATTTCTGTTATGAGGTGGCCCAGATCGTTTTTTCAATTTAATTTTGTTCCTTGCTAAATGGAATCAACATTTGAAAAGGGCAATTGGTATTTTCTCGAGTCGTCTCTGTTTCGTATGTAAATTGGTTGAATGAACCGAAACCTTTGAGAGTGATGCATATGCAAAATAAATCAGGTAGGGGGCACCGTCGGACAATTACCTGGCATAATCCTCGGCCTTCCTCTCCCGCGCATATCATGTCGCTGGTGATAGTGCCCTCTAATGGAGCGTAGGCGCATCTGCATTGCCGCTCTCCCACGATGGGGATTTCAACTTGTTGGAGCGTGCCAGTGGGGTCATTTGGCTCTGCGGGGACAAAGTGCATTCCTTTTCATCTTAGCAAACTTAAAGGTCCTTCAAAGCTTTAAATTGTTCACCGTGCTCGACTGAGTTCAAAGAGACTTTATGTATTTTTCAATCAATTACTTGTAATCCTATCTTAAGCCCTCTACTGGCAGGAAATGATCAAATTGTAAACAAAATCTGAAGAGCCTTCTTTTTTCCCTGATTTAATTTCCCCTTATGTTCCCGCACGGAGCCTCAGCTAGGAAAATGCCGGTCTACTCGTGACTCCAAGAGCCAAGAAGAAATCTGCAAATGTGAGAGAATTCTCCATCCGGGCCCCGGTGCTGTGGAACGCTCTGCCCCCTGAGGTCAGAATTGCCATCACAACAGAAATGTTTAAATCTAGACTTAAGACCCGCTTCTATTCTATAGCCGAGGGCTCCAAAACCTATGGCTTGTGAGCCGTTTATGGCTCTTTTCATGAGTTCAAATGGCAAATGGAGTTAAAATAGAACTTGCGTCTCGCCAACAGTCCCAGCTTTGGCTGTAAATCACTCAATAATCCTTTATATGGAATCTCAATAAACAATCTATGTTCAAAGTTAAGAAACTTCATGATAAAAAGCCACACAACGAGCTTTAAACACCCAGAAGCTCTTGCAAAAGCACCTTGAGCAATTTGATTGGGTAAGGGGTAGGAATGAGCGAAGCTATACACCGGACGCACGCACTACTACTGCTTAGCGCTGTCTGAAGGTACAAACCTTGGTATCCTCATTTGCAGGATTTGGTGACATTTTTACAAAAGAACTTTGCTTGCACCTTGTTTTGTAACCAATTTAGGACAAAAATGTTGGTCAAAGTGAGGTGAGAGAGAGAAAGAGAGGTCAAAAAAGGAAAGAAAGAGGGTGAGAAAGAAAGAGAACAATTGAAAGAAAGAGAATTAAAGTGTAAATGAGAGAGACAAAATAGAAAGAGAGCAGGACAGAGAAAAAGAAAGAGTCAGAGAGTGAGAGAGAAATAGAGAAAAGAGAAAAAGAGAGTGAACAGGAAAAAGAAAAAGAGGGAGAAATAAATAAAAAAGAAGTGAATCAGAAAGAAATGGAGAAATACGACCACAATCGTTTCGCAAGTGTTAACTGGCTTGGGTGACATCCGGTGGAAATATTTCACACTACAGCTCATTTTCCTCTTGCGCTTCTCTCACTGTTGTCTTGCGGGCCTGATTCAGACCATTAGTGGGCCTGATCCGGCCTGCGGGCCGCCTGTTTGACACCTGTGCCTTAAAAAGTGGGGTGTGTCTTTTGGGGTGTCCTTAAAAATATGAGGTATGTGTTAGCAATGCTATTATCTTACTTTTATCAGGCATGTCCAGGAACAAACCCCTAAAGAGATGAAAAAGGAAGAGTTTTTTTTTTTTTTTTTTTTTTTTTTTTTTAAATAATAAATGCACCAAATGATGTGTTACTCTGTCGCCATCTCCTGGCTCTAAGTGGTTTTTAAACGCAAAGTGGCAGTCTAGGGTAGGGGGCGTTAATACAGACCATCGACTCCGAGTCGGCCCCATCCGGTGGCCCAGCACAAAGTGCCGGTGTTGAAGCGGCTGGAGTTACTGGCCAAGCACACCGGTCGGATGTAATCGTCGAAGGTTAGATCCTGGCTCAGCCTCAAGAGGGCGATGTCGAACGACGGGGCCTTCAGTGCGAATTCCGGATGGACGATCATCTCGGACAAGGTGCGGCTGACCTCGTTTTGGCCTACTCTGTTGAGATTGTGTTTGCCGAAGTACAGGAGCCAGTCTTCCGGGTCGCTTCTACAATCGGAAAAAGACAAAAAATTTCTTGCCAACGTCTCTACGTTCCACCAACGTCAACAAACTGCCCATCGCCTCGAATAGACCGTATCCCAGCATGCTCTCCGTGTCACCGTCAGAGTTTTGGCGAGATGACGGCCGTTAATTCCGCAAAGTCTCGGAAAGTCAGGCTTTCGTTTGACCGTCTCGCGCATTCGCCCCGAATTGACTAAAGCTGGCGAAAGCAGACGTCGTTGAATCAGTTTTTTCAAGGACCACAAGCAGGGTTGGGTAGGGTTACTTTAACTGGATTACTTTCAATGACTTTTGGATTACTCCAATACCAAATCTACTAATAAAAGACAAAAGAAACTAAATAGGGATAAAATTATGAATCACAACACGTGGAAAGCTTTCTCTCCTGGCTTTGATCTCTTCGATCTCCGGCAAAACGAACATCAAATGCAACAGAAACAAAATGAAAATAAATCCAAACAGCTTGCCAACATTATTTTTGCCGTTCCGTGTATTCCGTTACTCCCCAAGCCTGCACAAAATGGAGTCATTTGAAGTAATCCAGTTAAAGTAACCCTACCCAACCCTGACCACGAGGCAAAAACAAATTTGTATTATTCCCTATATTCTTTGTTATATTACATGATGCGCCTCTCGTTCTATGTTCCTTTCCTCTTATCCACTTTTCTGCATGTCTTTCGTGGGATCCACTGTGAATGATAGATCTTTGTAGCAATGCCATACAGTAGACCGTTTACAGAGCGGGAAGGGGACACGAAGAGCATGCAAGTATTCACGCATACGCATCGGGTTGCCAGGTAGAACTCCAATTGGTAAAATTGGTTAAAAAATGGTAAAAGCAGACGTCGTTGAATCAGTTTTTTCAAGGAGCGGGAGGCAAAAACACATTTGTATTATTCCCTATATTCTTTGTTATTTTACATGATGCGCCTCTCGTTTTATGTTTATTGTGTGTCATTTTAACATGCATGTTTTTCATATTATCATGCTCTTTTATGATTCGTTACGTTCTCTACTTACAAAGTTTTCAGGTTACAAAGCGACTCCCAGAATGAATTCAATTCATAAGTATAGGTACCACTGTACAGTGTGTAGTATTTGACCACTAGATGGCGCTTTTTCACCACTGAAGAAAAATATGCACAGCATTGCAGCAAGATGCGACTTCAAGGTACGGATTCCACTGTGTACATTTTTTTTTTTTTACATTTTTTCATAAAAAGTATAACATTGGTATGATAGTTCATGTATATTTTCCTAGAAGTAAAATCAATGTGCTTTTTTTTTTACTGAATTTTTTGTACCAATAGGAAGCATTCCATATTACCCACGGTCCCTTTAAGGTAGAGGTCTGGAACCTACGGCACACGAGCTATATATGGCTTAACAGAGAGCATGCAAAGCCAATATCAAGTGGATAGAGAGAATGGTTCGGTTCAGTATGTAGAGGGCATACTTCCTGAGGTGGGTTGCTGCGACTTGTCCTTGCTTTGGCACCTCTTGCTATCTAAAGGTATTCTTGCGCAGGTTACAGTGGTACCTCCACTTAAATAATGTCTCTACATACAAAGAGTTCAGGTTACAAAGTACTTGAACGTGAACATTTTGCCTTTCAGGATACGCGGTCAAAAATAAGGTACGAAAGTGCTGCCATTCGCCACTCCCGGAGTTCTACCTGGCAACCCGATGTGTATGAGTGAATACTGGCATGCTCTTCGTGTCCCCTACCTGCTCTGTAAACAGTCTGCTGTATGCCACCGCTACAAAGATCTATCATTCACAATGGATCCCACGAAAGACATGCAGAAAATTGCACAAGAGAAAAGAAGAGGAAGAGACTTTTTCTGGTCATTGAAACTAAGCAAGATATATAAAAAAAGGTATGAAAACACACATTGATTTTACGACTAGGAAAAAAATACATGTACTATCATACCAATGTTATGCTTTTTATAAAAAATGTAAAAAAAAATGTTTTTTACATTGTGGAATCCGTACCTCGAAGTCGCATCTTGCTGCAACGCTGTGCATATTTTCATTCACATTAGCGCAAAAGCGCCATCTAGCGGTCAAATATGACACACTGTACAGTGGTACCTATACTTATGAATTAAATTGAAGCTCCGCAGGAAGAACTGGGCAGAGGTGAAACCTTTCACTCCTTACCTCAGAATGCAGTGGGCGGCGGTGAGCACCCAATTCCGGGCGACGACGCTCCCCCCGCAGACGTAATTCCCATTTCGGAATAACGCCACTTGCCAGGGCCACGCCCCTCGCGGGGAATCGCCGCCGCCGACGATCCTGGGGTTCAGGGGCGCCGTCCCGCACTCTGGTGGGAGGAATGCATCATGACGTTTTTGAGATCGGTCGAAGATCATCACGTTCGGGTTCGGGCTTCCGTCTTTCTGACTGGGTAGAGGGCAATGTTCCCTCTAAGCTGCGTGTGTGCGCAATTGCGCACTGCCCAGAGCTTTTCCGCGCACAAGAAAATCTACCTAGCTCACAAAAATCAGGGCTCCAAATTGCTAATTAAGAAGCCAATGAAGTGAAAGTTACAGTGCATGAAGGTCAAAAGACACGGGTTCCCCTGACGTTGTGTCCTAAATGCGGTATTTTGAAGTCAAGATCAAAGTAGAACAAAGTTGAGTCAAGTCAGTAGAGTTTTTCGAGAACCGCCTTCTTCGGCTCTGCTCGCTAAAAGGAACCGACTCTTTCGGGTCCTAAACGGCTCTTCGGGTTGCTTTTGCTTCTTTCATCCCAACACGACCAAATACGATGTAAAATTGTGCCCAAAAAGACTTAAAGGAAAGGGGGAATAGAAAAAAAAGAAAAAAATACCAAAATGGGTATGAAGAAAAGTAGTGAAAAACGAAACAAAAGGAGAGAAAACAGAAAAAAAAGAGCATGAAAAATTCAGAAAAAAAGCCAGAAGAAAAGAAAGAAGCAAATACCCCTTTTCTCCCACTCTCTGTCTCTGTCTCTTTCACTCTCTGCGTCTCTCTTTTTCTCTTCCTTTGTTGCTCTTTGTCTCTTTCTCTCTCTGTGTCTCTTTAACTTCTATTCTCTCTTTTCTCTTTCTCTCCTCCTACCCTTCGCTCTTTCTTTTCTCTTTTCTCTCCTTCTGTCTTTCTATTTCTCTTTGGATTTCTTTCTTCCTCTCCTTTTTTCCCCCTCTCTCACGACTTTTTATCTCTAGTTTCTCACGCTCTCCCCCCCTCTCTCTTTTTCTTTCTTTGTCCCGTCCTCTCTCCTTTTCCTCCTCTCTTTCTCCTATTTCTTTCTCTCTCTTTTTCTTTCTCTTGAATCTACTCGTCCGGCCCCCGAGAGAATGTTTGTTCTATTGTGTGGCCCCTGAGTTCAAATGAGTTTGACACCCCTGATATAAAGCATTGAAGGAAACCCTGCGGGTGTTCTTCGTAGCTTGACAAAGTTTGATTTTCCCCGATTCACACGAACGCATCGTGCTCTTAGATATAAAGAAGGTATGGATGAACGTACCTTGAGCTTTGAAGCCGCCTGCAGAGAAAAGAGCGACAAAAACATGAACTTCATGGATATTAAGAGTGATTAAAATTTGAGAAAACTTTGTTCTTATGCCTCCAGTTCCACACATTGACATCCAATTACCGTTATTTCTGGACTATAAGTCGCCACGGAAGATGAGTCCCACCCGCCACAAACGCATCATTAAAAAGGGAAAAAACATCGATAAAATCGGCTAATCTAAAAAACTGTTATTATTGATTGATTCTATACATTCATATTTCCTAGAGCACAGGTGTCAAACAGGCGGTCCGCGGGCCAGATCAGGCATGCTAAGGGATTGAATCCGGCCCGCGAGACAACACTCAGTGAAGCACAAGAGAAAAACAAGCTGCAGGTTGAAATATGTCAAATTGATGTTGCCAAAGCCAGGTGCCTCCAACAAAGACACTGTACTTGTACTTATTTCTCTCTCTCTCTCTCTCTCTCTCTCTCTCTCTCCCCCTTTTTTCACCACTTTTCTCCCACTCTGTCTCTTTCACTCTGTGTCTCTCTTTTTCTCTTCCTTTGTTGCTCTTTGTCTCTATTTTCTTTCTCTCTTCATACCCTTCAAGCTTTCTCTTCTCTTCTTCTGTCTTTCTATTTCTCTTTGGATTTCTTTCTTCCTCTCCCTTTCTTTTCCCCCTCTCTCACGACTTTTTATCTCTTGTTTCTAACGCTCTCTCTTTCTTTTACACCCCTTTTCTCACGCTCTGTCTCTGTCTCTTTCACTCTCTGTGTCTCTCTTTGTTCCTTGGTTGCTCTTTGTCTCTTTCTCTCTCTCTCTGTCTTTTTAACTTATTTTGCTCAACTTCCTTTTTTCCTTTTCTCTTTTTCTCTTCCTACCCTTTGCGCTTTCTTTTCTCTCTTTCTGTCTTTCTATTTCTCTTTGGATTTCTTTCTTCCTCTCCCTTTCTTTTCCCCCTCTCTCACGACTTTTTATCTCTTTTTTTTCTCTCTCTTTTTCTTTCTTTGTCCCGGCCTCTCTCCTTTTACCTCCCTTTTTCTCTTTATTTCTTTCTCTTTTTTTTTCTCTTTTATCTACTCGTCCGGCCCCCGACAGAATGTTGGTTCTACCGTAAGTTCAAATGACACCCCTGGCCTAGACAATCGCAATGATTCCCGAAACGGAGCCGACTTGACTTAAGAGTCTCAAGCGTTGCGCTCACTCACCTCGAATGACGCTCAACAGGCCCCAAAGGAGAGCGCACCTCACCCGCAGCATCTTTTGTTTCAATTGCATAGTCGAGTCTCTCTTCCACGCGCATTTATACCTGAGCCACTCCTACCGTATGCCATGGTTTTTCCGCCCTCGCGGACCGAAGCGGCATATTTCGTCTTCGTCTATCTGGCCGCCTTCCAAGGTTTCATTCGATACATTTAAGAACGAAGCAATCAACCCGAGTTTGGAATGCGCTCTCGCCACGAGCAGTACGTCGAGTTCTCACGTTCTTCCAGGACTTTCCATATCAAGTGCAGGAACGCGTTGATAGGCCAGCTCCATTTTTCGCTCCATCGTCCGGGTTACCTCGGGTTCCCCATTAATGTACAGTATGAACCACGAGTGAGGACATCCTTAATATTTCTGCAGATCCATCCATTATCTGCAGGGTTGGGTAGGGTTACTTGAACTTGATTACCGCATTTTCCGCACTATAAGGCACACCTAAAAGTCTTCATTTTTTTCAAAAGCTGACCATGCGCCTTATAATACAGTGCGCCTTATATATGGATCAACATTAAGTCGCAAAGTTTTCCAACTAACTTGCAGCCGCCGACTCGATTTCCCCCCGAAAGCCAAGTAGTCCGCGGTGTATACTGGGATTTATTTACCGGCGTTTCATTGGCTAACCAATGTGTCAATCATCATTTGAATCAGTCACTATTGGCTAAAGTTATTCGGAGGTCAAGGGGGCGGATCCTTTTTATCATTTACAGGCTGGCATTGGCTGAAGCGGCAAAACAAAGCCTGCGATTGGCCGAAAAAGATGAATGCGTATAGCACGCGGTTGACGGCATACAGAAAGCATTTTTTACTATACTGTATTTGTAAATATTTTATTCTCCTGGATTTACTACACTCACGGATATAAGAGGACCACGGCTGCACATTATTATGAACACAACGACTTCGGTGAGCTACTCCGGCTATATATTATCCCTGTATATTGTTTCAGACTGAACTCGATGTTTCTGTGATAAGCGGTGCAGATAATGGATGGAGTGTCTATTTTTAAAATCAACTCAATTCCAAGTGTTTATTGTCATATGCGCAGTAAAGTTGCGAGCGAAAAAGAAAATAGAAGCTAAGGAATGGTTGGCATTTCTTGAATCCCAAGACTTTAACCTTCCGAATGATCTTTGGAACGATGCATTTGAGTGACATGGTACGGACACCGTATCCGCACGTGTTCTCGACACGCATTTGCGTCTTTGCAAGCTTTGGGAATGTTAAGGGGGTAATCAGTTGGACTGAACTATCTGACTGTTTTGTCCACGTTCCCATTGTAGCGCCTTATAATCCGGTGCGCCTTATGTATGGAAAATATAAGACCAAAAACTATTTTTGGGGGTGCGCCCTATAACCCGGTGCGCCTTATAGTGAGGAAAATACGGTACTTTTAATGACTTTTGGATGACTCCAATACCAAATATGCTAATAAAAGACAAAAGAAACAAAATATGACTAAAATGATGACTCACAACACGTGGTAAGCTTTCTCTCCTGGCTTTGATCTCTTTGATCTCCGGCAAAACGTACAGAAAATGCCACAGAAACAAAATGAAAATCAATCCAAACATCATTTTTGCCCTTCCATGGATTCCGTTACTCCCCAAGCCTGCACAAAATTTAGTAATTTGATTCCTATTGAGTTTCTTTTGTCTTTTCTTAGCATATTTGGTATTGGAGTCATCCAAAAGTCATTGAAAGTAATCCGGTTAAAGTAATCCTACCCAACCCTGATTATCTGTACCGCTTATCCTCAGTAGGGTCACAGGGGGGGGTGCTGGAGCCCAACCCAGCCATCTCCAGGCAGTGGGCAGGGGACACCCACAACTGGTTGCCGGCCAGTCTCAGGGCACACAGGGACAGACAATTCACTTGCCCATTCCCACCTAGGGACCATTTGGACCGGCCAATCAACCCGACAAGCATGTTTTTGGAATGTGGAAAGATACTCACGCAAGGAAGGGGGAGAACATGCAAACTCCGCACAGGAAGGTTGGTAGCTGGATTTGAACCAGAACTGTGCCGCACATGCGCTAACCACTGCGCCGCCGTGCTGCATTTCTGCAGAGATTTCCTTCAATGACACAAGGAAGTCTATGTCAAGCTCATACAGCTGTGTAGCTTTCTTTTTTTCCTCGAAAAAACTCAAGACATAGCCATCAATTGCTAATATTCACGCACACGCATCGGGTTGCCAGGTAGAACTGCAATTGGCTGGCGAGAAAAGTGAATACATGACACCCCTAAATGTCCAAACAAAGCACTTCCTGTCATTTCCCCTCCAAAATAGTGACTTGGTAATCTTACTAGGTCTCTGTCGGGAATAGGAAGCCCATGTGTTCGAAATGCAGTTCAGCTCTCACACTTTATCACACCGGTTTATAAAAAATCCCAAGATGGCACACCATGGCAAGGAACTCTCTGGGAGTATATCGGTAGTATTTTGTCGTATTGTACCACTATTTTTGTATTAAAGTATTACCGCAGTAATGTTCTGTGTAGTATTTCCATAGTAGTATTCTTGTAATATTTCTGTAGTATTTCTGAAATTGGATTTTTTGGGGAATTATTTTTCTGTAGTATTCCCATAGATGATTTCCGTAGTATATCAATAGTATTTTGTCGTACTGTACTACTATTTTTGTATTAAAGTATTACCGCAGTAATGTTCTTTGTAGTATTTCCATAGTAGTATTCTTGTAATATTTCTGTTGTATTTTTGAAGTAATTTCTAAAATTGGATTTTTTGGGGATCATTTTTCTGTAGTATTCCCATAGATGATTTCCGTAGTATATCGGTAGTATTTTGTTGTAGTACCGTTGTAGTTTTTCTTGTAATATTTCTGCAGTTGTGTTTTGAAGTATTTCTGTAGGATATGCGTAGGTCTTTTCTTACGGTATGTCTGTCGTATTTTGTAATACTACTGTGGTAGTATCTTTGTGGTATTTCCATAGTAGTATTTTTGTAATATTTATGAAGTATTTTTGTAGTATTTCTGAAATTGGATTTTTGGGGGATCATTTTTCTGTAGTATTCCCATAGATGATTTCCGTAGTATATCCGTAGTATTTTGTTGCATTATTGTCGTAATATTTTTGTAGTATTTCTGCAGACGTATTTCCATAGTAGTGTTTTGCAGTATTTCGGTAGTTTTTTTCTTGCGGTATTTTGTAATACTACTGTTGTTGTATTTTGTGGTATTCCTGTCGTCATATTTCTGTAGTAGTATTCTTGCAATATTTCAGTCGTATTTTATCAATATCTATGACTATTTTGATTGGAATTTTTAAAATATTTTTGTGATTTACTCTAGTTGTATTTTGTAGTATTAGTATTTGCATATCTCAGTAGTAGTATTTTTGTATAATAGTATTACTGTATTGGTATTTTTGCAGTATTTCCATTAAAGTATTCTTGTAATATTTCTGTAGTATTTTTGTAGTATTTCTGATTTTTCGGGGGGGATCATTTTTCTGTAGTATTCCCACAGATGATTTTCTTAGTATATCCATAGTATTTTGTTGTATTACCGTTGTAGTATTTTTGTCGTATTTCTGCAGACGTATTTCCATAGTAGTGTTTTGCAGTATTTCGCTAGGTTTTTTTCTTGCAGTATTTTGTGATACTTCTGTCGTCATATTTCTGTAGTAGTATCTTTGTGGTATTTCCATAGTAGTATTTGAGTAGTATTTTATCAATATTTTATGACTATTTTGATCCTAACTTTTATGTTGTATTTTTAAAAAAAAAATTGTGATTAATTCTAGTTGTATTACTATTTGCATATTTCAGTAGTAGTATTGTTGTATTATAGTATTACTGTATTGGTATTTTTGCAGTATTTCCATAAAAGTATTCTTGTAGAACTTCCATATGAGTCTTCTCAAAGTATTTCAGTAGGATTTGCGTAGGTGTTTTCTTGCGGTATGTTCGTAGTATTTTGTAATACTACTGTAGTAGTATCTTTGTGGTATTTCCATAGTAGTATTTCAGGAGTATTTTATCAATATTTTATGACTATTTTGATCGTGCCTTTTTTGTTGTATTTTTTTAAATATAGTATTATTGTGTTGGTATTTTTGCAGTATTTCCATAAAACTATTCTTGTAGAACTTACACACGAGGCTTCTCAAAGTATTTCAGTAGTATTTGGTCTTTATTATTTTTGACATGTACTGTTGTATTTTGTAGTATTTGCCTTGTAATATTTGTGTAGTGGTACTTTTGCACTATAGTGTTATTGTAATCGCCCTGCGATTGGCTGGCAAGCAGTTGAGGGTGTCCCCTGCCCACTGCCCGGAGATGGCTGGGATGGGCTCCAGCCCCCCCGCGACCCTAATGAGGATAAGCGGTACAGCTGATGAGATGAGATGAGATAGTGTTATCGTCAAGTATTTCTATGGTACTTTTTTCTTTCGAGCAAATGAATACATTCTGTCCTTGCTATTTAGTCTTAGTAGTAGTATTAAGGTTGTAGCCGCACAAAGGGTACACGTGAACAAAGTTGTTTTTGTTTTTCGACGAGATATAAATATAAATATACATTTTCCCCGCGGCTGTTTTAAGACGCATGCGGTTTTCGATGACAAAGAACGATATTTTGGCAGACAGACAATCTTTTAAGAATTGTCACCAAACCAGTATAGGGTCTCAACTGGTTTTCCAACTTCGCTGCACGTTGGAAATACTAGAGCCTTTATGCCAAACGGTGTTCAACACTGCCATCTCCTGGCCACATTTGAACTGGGCGTTATAGCAGGGCTGCCTCCAATGTTCCCTGTCATTTCCCTTCCGGGGCTGATCGTTCACACAAAGTCGCTGAGCAACGCTTGAAACAACAGTGAGCAACGGCAATCCCAAGTGGGGCAACTAAATCATCATCCAACATGTCCAAAACTTGACATCAACTTACATTTTGCTGAGTTTCTGGCAGTTTTCTCTTTTGAATGAATTGACTACAAACGTCATTTGTTTTTACAATTCTTTCACAAGATTTCCATTTCTTTTTATTTCCTGACATATTTTGTGGCATAATATTAACATTTTTGGGGGCTTATTGAGTCGCTTGTAAGATACAGAATTGTACTTAATCATATTTTTGAGTGGAAGTACAATGTTGGCAACAAGATTCACTTGATATCATTGGAAATGATTTGAATGCAACACAAACTTTTTCTTCTTTTTCCCAGTTTTTTTTCTACTGTTTTTTAAATACCTTTAAAAAAAATCTCATTGTGTTTAATTTTTCCGAGCTGTTACTTTTTACTTTTGATCTCTATTTATTTTTTTCCTACATTTCTTTCTTTCCTTTTTTTCTGTCTTTTTTCCAAATGTTTCCTTCTTTTTTTCTCTTCCTTTTGTTTCTTTTTTTTCTCAGCTTTTCACTACTTTTTCATTTTGGTATTTTTTTATTTTTTGTTCTATTCCCCCCTTTCTTTAAGTCATTTTCCACAGAATTTTACATAATATTTGGTCATGTTGGGATGAAAGAAGCAAAAACAACCCGAAGAGCCGTTTAGGACCCGAAGGAGCCGGTTCCTTTTAGTGAGCCGAGCCGAAGAAGCCGGTTCTCGAAAAACTCGACTAACTTTACTCAACTTCGTTCTCCTTCGACTCGACTTCAAAATACTGCATTTAGGACACAACGTCAGGGGAACCCGCGTATTTTTACCTTCATGCACTGTAACTTTGACCTAGTTAATTAGTAATTTGGAGCCCTGATTTTTGTGAGCCAGCTAGATTTTCTTGTGCGCGGAAAAGCTCTGGGTAGTGCGCAATTGCGCACACACGCAGCTTAGAGGGAACACTGGCTGCCTCCCTTCATTTTTCTCCATCTCTCTTTCCTTTTCGCTTTCTGTCTTTAATTCCTTTTTTTTTCTTGCAGGCATACACAGCTGAGGTGGGACAATCTGTGCAGAAGACAACCAATAGTCGTTCTCTTCTCTGCGGAAGAGAGGCAAAAAGAAATACATTTTTGAAGGAATAGCGCAAAATTCCCGTTTGGAATTTGCAAGGAGTCCCTGGGAGACGCAAATAACATGCGGAACAAGGTCCTGCGGTCAGATGATTTGAAAATGCAAAGCGGTAAGATGAGCGTAAGAGTAACACTGCTCATCGCCCTGAAAATACCGTCCCCGCTGTCAAACATGGTGGTGGCAGGATCACGTCTTGAGTTGCTTTTCTGGCACAAAATTAGTTTGAGTCTGCAAGAGACCTGAGAATGGGGTGCAGGTTCGCCTTACATCAGGACGAGGACCCGAAACTTCTACACTTACAAACGAACTGTAGCTGAGAGACGGGCACTGAACAAGCTGCGGTCAATCATGGGCAATTCAGCACATCCACTACACAACATCATCTCCAAAAATAAGACTGTCACAGTCTTGTTCCACGGACAGACGGAGGAGATCATTTCTTCCTCATGCCGTGAGGCTCTTTAACTCCACCCGGGGGAGTAAAAGCCCACATTAAACCACACACCCACATTTGCATATTACCCTATTTTTATGACAGTGTGTATTATCGAGGAAAATGAGATCGGACTCGTCTCATACGTGTTCAAAGAGAATGCAGGAATCAATGACGTCAGAGGGAGCTCTCGTTTATTGATGCAACAATCTCAACAAGAAACTCAAAGAATCTCCGGATATGAGTGGCGCTTTATAGTTTTAACACAGCATGACTGAACAGATTGGCCCGTCCCCCTTCACACACACGCCACGTGAGGCAGACGCCCAGTGAAGGGGTTTTGTACTTTCTTGGAAGTGTTTTTAAGTTTGGGTCACTTTGCCCTTTGCCAGATTCTCTTGTCCTACCTTAAGGAAGATTGTTTATATCAATTCGTCTGCCAAGACTTTCCCGAAATGTAGGCAACATTTCCCTGAAATGTAAGAAAGTCTTTTTAACAAATGTCAGCAAGTCCCTAATCTACAACAGTATTTTCCGGAGCACTATTTAATACTCTATAGCAAAACGTTATATTGGGCATTTTTGTATTCTATACCTTTTATTTTATTATTTTATTTTTCAATACAAGGATACTGCTGCAAGTGGGAATTTCCCTACGGGGATGAAGAAAGATAGGTAGGTAGGTACTATCTATCTATGTTATCTATCTATCTCTCTATGGCAGGGGTGTCAAAGTCATTTGAACTCGGGCGCCACACGATAGAAGAAACATTCTGTCGGGAGCCGGACTAGTAGATGAAAGAGAAAAAAAAAGAGAGACAAAGAAATAAGAGAAAGAGGGAGGGAAAAGGAGATACGGCGGGACAAAGAAAGAAAAAGAGAGAGCGGGAGAGAGCGTGAGAAACAAAAGATAAAAAAGTCATGAGAGAGGGGGGGAATAGAAAGGGAGAGGAAGAAGGAAATCCAAAGAGAAATAGAAAGACAGAAGGAGAGAAAAGTAAAAAGAAAGCGCGAACGGTAGGAAGAGAGAAAGAGAAAAAAGAAAAGGAAAAATGAAGATAGAGCAAAAGAGTTTAAAAGACACAGAGAGAGAGAAGGAGACAAAGAGCAACAAAGGAAAAGAAAAAGAGAGACACAGAGAGTGAAAGAGACAGAGAGTGGGAGAAAAGGGGTGGAAAAGAGAGAGAGAGGGAGAGAGAGAGATACAAACAAATACAAGTACAGTGTCTTTATTTGAGGCACCTGGCTTTGGCAACATCAAGTTGTCATATTTCAACCTGCAGCTTGTTTTTTTCTTGCGCTTCTCTGAGTGTTGTCTCGCGGGCTGGATTCAATCCCTTTGCAGGCCTAATCCTGCTATCTCTATCTCTCTATGGTATCAATCTATCTATCTCTCTCTCTATGGTATCTATCTCTCTATGGTATCTATCTATCTATCTCTCTCTCTCTCTATGGTATCTATCTCTCTATGGTATCAATCTATCTCTCTATGGTATCTATGTATCAATCTCTCTAAGGTATCTATCTCTCTATGGTATCTATATCTATCTCTCTCTATATGGTACCTATCTCTCTATGGTATCGATCTATCTCTCTATGGTATCTATCTATCTCTCTATGGTATCTATGTATCTCTCTCTCTAAGGTATCTATCTCTCTATGGTATCTATCTATCTATCTCTCTCTCTATGGTATCTATCTCTCTATGGTATCTATCTATATATCTCTCTCTCTATGGTATCTATCTATCTCTCTATGGTATCTATCTATCTATCTCTCTCTCTATGGTATCTATTTATCTATCTCTCTTTCTCTATGGTATCTATCTCTCTATGGTATCTATCTCTTTATGGTATCGATCTATCTATCTCTCTATGGTATCGATCTATCTATGGTATCGATCTATCTATCTCTCTATGGTATCGTTCTATCTCTCTATGGCATCTATGTATCAATCTCTCTAAGGTATCTATCTATCTATCTCTCTATGGTATCTATCTCTCTATCTATCTATCGACAGGAGGTAGAGCGGTCGTCTTGGGACCAAAGAGGTGGCAGGTTCGATCGCCAGCCCCTCCGAGTGAAATGAATGAGCGTGAACGAGCAAAACAGTGAAGTATATTGTAAAGCGCTTTGGAGGTAAGGCTAATCTATTATCATGCTACGACTATGTGCTTTTTAACGGGAGCGGGACCAAAACAGGTTCATTGAAGCGGAAAAGCATCTTCTTGGCAGAATGTAAAAGAAGATTGCAGATTTCAAGAAGAAAAATGACACGGATCCGTTTCTTGGCTTTAATGACATTATGGTCTAGAAGACCTTATACATCTGGAAACAGAATGACAAAAGATTGGTTTTTGGGGTGCGCGCCCCGAAGCGCGGACATCCAGGAAATTTAGATCCACTTTGCTAGCGGCAGGAGTCCGAAGAGCAGGAGGTTCCTGCAGGAAAGAGAGACGGCGCGACTGACCGGATCATCTTCGTTGACCGAAGGAGCGGTAGGAAGCACGTCCTGATCGCAACGGAAACTTTCGTCCGCGTCCACGCCGGACGAATTGTACGCCACGAAAAAGATATCGGCTCCCCCCGTTTGCTCCCTGATCCAATCCTTGAAGAAGGAAACCCGGGCGAAGACTGCCGGGAAACGGGCGGTGCCGCAGGAGACGCTGAAACTGGTGATGCCCGCCTGGATCCACACCGGGCCTTGTTTACACTGCACGGGTCCGCCGGAATCGCCCTGAAAAAGACCGGGGATGAAACCCGGGTCCGAGTGCCGTACGGTCACGGTGGGATGTTCACCTGGCACGTTCCTCTGCCCTCGTCTCCCGCGCAAATCATATTGCCAGTGATGGGGGTTTGCGTCACCCTGTAGGCGCAGTCGCATCGGCGATTTCCGATGATGGGGACTTCCACTTCTTGGAGAGTTTCGAAGGCCACGTTTGGCTCTGAGAGGGAACAACAAAATCATCCCCCCCACGTTGGGTGCCAAATATTTCGGAGCAGCCCGTGAAATATGCCCCAGAAATATGCACAAAGAGCAGAGAAGTTGTTTATTGAGCGTTCAAATCAGCCTTCTCATTCATCTAAGAGACAGGAATTTGGCTGGGTCAGGCCGACTCCAACGATTTTCTCGGAAATTGTGTAACTTTGGAGAATCGAAAGAGCGCGAAAACATTCTGAGAAAAAACATGGTCGATTCCTGGAAGCGTGCCCTTTGAGAAGAACAAGCGCCTCATCGCAAGAGGACGCACTAAGCGACATGTGAAATTTCTGACGTGATGCTTTTGAGGGAATAAGAAAGCTGATTGTCTCTTAGACGAATGAGAACGCTGATTTGAACGCTGACGAATATCAATGAACAACTTCTCCCTCTCCCGTCAAAATTTCTCTCTGAAGGTAAGGATGTCATCTAGAGATACGTTTGGCCCTTGGGGGCTTTTATGAAGGATGCTACTCTGTGGATTTTCCATTATGTAGGAGCTTCCTGGTTCCCGTTAAGCGCAGAAACCCGGGGAGGAGCGTAGTACTCACCGTCAAAGCCGAGTCGGCCCCATCCGGTAGCCCAGCACGCGGTTCCGTTGTGGAAGCGGCTGGGGGAATCGGCCAAGCAGACGGGTCGGATAAAATCGTTGAAAGTCAGGTTGGAGCTCAACCTCATGAGCGCGATGTCGTTTTGGAAGGTTTGGTTGTCGTAGCCGGGATGGACGATGATTCGGGCCACGGTGCGGTTGATCTCGTTCTCCGCCGTCGTGCTTTGATTCTGTTTGCCGAAGTACAGGAGCCAATCGCCTAAGTTGAGGCTGAGAGAAAAAGAAAAGGGAATCGGTCTGAAAGAAATCGGCAGTCGGACGACTTGACACCGGTGTTTCCCAGGCACACGTTTTCCGACCTGAAAATCTCGAGGCGTTATTGCGTCAAAAGCATTTGGAAAAAATTCTTCCTGGCATCGATTGTTGAATAAGGAAGTGTGTAAAGTTGGCCGTTTTGGATATGTACATTTCTCAGAATTCAATGCAATGAAAAGAACTTGTCTTTATATTCCTAAATATAAAAACAATCTTTCTCACACACACACATAAAGTCACGTTTCAAACATCAGCCTAATTACCGTATTTTCCGCACTATAAGGCGCACCTAAAAGTCTTCATTTTTTTCAAAAGCTGACCATGCGCCTTATAATACAGTGCGCCTTATTTATGGAACAAAATTAATTCGCAAAGTCTTGCAACTAATCCGAGCAGCCGCCGACTCGATTTTCCCCCGAACGCGAGTAGTCTGCGGTGTATGCTGGGATTTATATACCGGCGTTTCATTGGCTAAACAATGTGTCAATCATCATTTGAATCCATCACTATTGGCTAAAGTTATTCGGAGGTCAAGGGGAGGATCCTTTTTATCATTTACAGGCTGGCATTGGCTTGAACGGCAAAACAAAGCCTGCAATTGGCCGACAAAGATGAATGCGTATAGCACGCGGTTGACGGCATACAGAAAGCATTTTTTTACTATTCTGTATTTGTAAATATTTTATTCTCCTGGATTTACAACACTCACGGATATAAGAGGACCATGGCTGCACATTATTATTGAACACAACGACTTCGGTGAGCTACTCCGGCTATATATTTTCCCTGTATTTTGTTTCAGACTGAACTCGATGTTAATGGATGGAATGGAGTGTCTTTTTTTAAATTCAACTCAATTCCAAGTGTTTATTGTCATATGCACAGTAAAGTTGCGAGCGAAAAAGAAAATAGAAACTAAGGAATGGTCGGCATTTCTTGAATCCCAAGTTTTTAACCTTCCGAATGATGGAACGATGCATTTGAGTGACATGGTACGGACACCGCATCCGCACGTGTCTACGACACGTATTTGCTTCTTTGCAAGCTTTGGGAATGTTAAGGGGGTAAGAAGTTGGACTGAACCATCTGACTGTTTTGTCCACGTTCCCATTCTAGCGCCTTATAATCCGGTGCGTCTTATGTATGTCAAATATAGGACCAAAAACTATTTTTTCGGGGTGCGCCCTATAATCCGGTGCGCTTTATAGTGTGGAAAATACGGTACATCTTTTATACGTCTATCAATTTTATATTCTTTTATTGTGAAGTCGCGCTCATGTATGTTCCTTTTCCTGTTTGTTTCAATAAAAGCCCTCCTGACCGGAAGTCCCCAGTTCTGTCGAGGAGGGCTCCTCCGCAGGGAGTTTTAAAAACTTAATATCTGCTTTTACTTGAGTCATTGTGCCAACATAGAGTTTATATAATGTTTAACTTGAACAATGTGTCATGATTACTGATGCGAGGCACCTGTGCCCGCTCCCGGTCACTTTTTATACCCCTGTCTGTCACCTGTTGTCAGTCCGTCTGCGAACCTCAGTTTACGCTAGCTTTTCGACCCTGACCCACTCTTGTTTTAGCTCCCGTCTGTTTCCCGGCTTCGACCCATTTTCTGATCCCGACCACGTTTTATGCTCCCCTGTTCCGGCTACCGAGCTGTTTTTTTCCGCTCCCGACATCGCTCGCCACGGAAATACCACTTCCGCGTTCGGAGCAACCTGCTCTCCGCGACCACCGGATCGTGAGTGCAATCCTTTCCCTTCTTCCCAATAAAAGTGTGAGTAATGTTACGCGAGTGGGTCCTGTCTCTGTTCTGGTCCTGAGAGGAAGTCATAAACAGGGCAGCGGTAGCTCAGGAGGTAGAGTAAAGAAGTCGCAGGTTCGATTCCAGGCTCCTCTGAGTTAAATGCGCGAGTGTCCTCGGGCATTGAATCCCTAACGCCCCCGATAAGCAGGTAGACGCCTAGCAGGGCTGACTCTGCTATCGGCGTGTGTGTGTGTGTGTGTGTGTGTGAATGGGTAACGTGCTTTGGGGGTCTTCGGTGACTGCTATAGAAATGCAGTCCATTTACCATAAATGTTATTCATTTTGGTTTCTGCTATATGGGATTTGATTCTATTCTACCATGTATCTTTTTTTATATATAAAAAAAATCCAAAAAATGTTTCAAGAAATTGACTATTTTTGTAGATATGAGAAAAGCGGTGGGATTCAATAAATTGTTTCTGTCCCGCTCCCTTTCATGCATTTTCTTATGCAATGAAGTAATATTTATATAGGCTAGCTAGCAGGCTAGCTAGAGATAGAGAGATAGAGGGATAGATGTCTAGATAGATAGATGTGTAGATAGATGTCTAGATAGGTACCATAGTTGGAGACAGATAGAGAGATATGTATATAGAGATAGATGTCTAGATAGATAGATAGATAGCAGGCGAGTTAGCCGGCTAGCTAGCTAGATAGAGATAGACAGATATAGATATGTATATAGAGATAGATAGATATGTACCATAGATAGAGATGGATAGATACCATAGATAGAGATAGATAGATACCATAGATTGAGAAAGATAGATAGATAGATAGCAGGCGAGCTAGCCAGCTAGATAGAGATAGACAGATATAGATATGTATATAGAGATAGATAGATAGATAGATGTCTAGGTAGATGTCTAGATAGATAGATAGATGTGTAGATAGATAGATAGCAGGCGAGCTTGATACTTTGCACTTTCCAGTGACGCCCTAAGGTGGCCTTACCTGCCAATGCAATGGGCAGCCGTAAGCACCCACCCCTGGGAGATGAGAGTCCCGCCGCAACTGTGAAACCCTCGGAAGTGTATGCTGACTTGCCAGGGCCAAGCACCCAAGGGTGCGTCCTCGCCACCGACAATCCTGGAGTTGAGGGGACAAATGAAGCGTGAAATGTTCCCGATGCATTCATCAAGTTTCACCGAGCACTGAAAGATAACAGTCAGGCTTATTCATTATTTTCTGTCGCCCCCCCCTCTGAAGAAGAAATCCTCTCAGCCTCTCCTGTCGCTTTATCGTGCCGCGCGACACAAAACGAGTGCTAAAAAGAAAGGTGACAAAAAGAGAGACTTGGAGAGACCAACGGCCTTTTACAAAGAAAGAAAAAAGTAAATCAAGGAAAAGGGAGAAAAAATGAAAAAAGATGCAAAAGTAGAAAAAAGGGAAAAAAGGAAAGCCAAAGAAAGAAGATGAAAAAGGAGAGAAAACATGAAAAGTGAGGGGGAAAAAAAAGAAAAGGGGAGAATCAGATTTTTGGTTTTATCGGGGTACCTGTAGCAGCAAGACGACGGGCATTTATGTCAGCGCCAACTAATGTTATGTCAGATCGATGCAAATTTCTCTCCCTTTGATTATTTTAATGCCCTGCGATTGGCTGGCAACCGGTTCAGGGTGTCCCCTGCCCACTGTCCGAAGATAGCTGGAAATGGGCTCCAGCACCCCCGTGACCCTACTGAAGATAAGCGGTGCAGATAATGGATGGATGGATGATTATTTTAAAACACGGACATTTATTTCATAGTTCACGTAATTTTGCCAATTTCCTATATCAGTTTTTATTTTAATGAATACAAGAGGCGCGTTGTCCCTTTAGACCAGGGGTGTCAAACTCGCAGCCCGGGGACAACTTGCGGCCCCCAGGATAGTTTGAAGCCCCTGCCTTAATATTAGAGTAAAAGGGACAGTGTGTATTATTTCCCTGCTAGAAGTCGCCTTATTCTGTCACCGAAAACCAGTGCTAAGAGCACAACTGAAGAAGACCAACTACGGGGATTCAAAAGAAGTGAAATAAGAAAAAGGTGCAAAAAAAAGAAAAGAAAAAAGAGAAATATATTTTTATTCTTGTCATTTCCTCCTTGATTCTTTTATTTTCTTTCTTTCCCTTTTGCTTTCTTTTTTATCCATTTTCTTTTCCCCTACTTATCTTTTTTCCCGTTATCCTTTTATGCCTCTTTTACTTATTTCTTCTTCCCCTTTTTTCATTCCTATAAGATCGACATTATTTTTCCCTTCTTTTGAGAAAGGCTGGGTAAAAAAAAAAAAAAAGGGAAAGAAAAGGCTGCTTTTTGCTCCGCCCAGTCGCCGTAGTTTGAAGTCTTCCTTGGACTCATTTTTTTATTGCACTAGGCATGAGGGCGCCATCTAGTGGACTCATATAAAATACAGTCCTTTTTAAAAAGAGTGCCGTTTTAGTGGGACCCCAACCCAATTGAGTTTGAGACCCCCGACTTGGAGACCCGCGAGCGGCGAGTTTGAGACTGCTTATTTATTATGTTCTGAATTCCTATTGGCTTAAAAGTCACCCCTCCCCTTTTCTGCCTGTCCCTCAAATACCTTGCAGTCGTGAAAAGCGTGTTGACCGAGCCAGAATACGAGAGGTTTTCCTCTTCCTAGGGGGGACGTGAGAGAATATCATAGAGAAGCAGTGCGCTAAAGGAAGTATTTTGATGCCACATTTTCGTTTTCCAGTACTGACAAAATATCAATATGGCATTGATTGTGTTAACCGTCGAGTAAGTGCAGTTTTACACCTGAACCATTTCACCACGCTGTACAAACTCAAAACGGCCCTCTAGCACCCAGAAAGGGCATTTGTTTTGCAAAACCTACCTTGAGCTTTGGAGCTGCCTGTGGGAAAGAGACAAAAGAAATCTGTGAGTGAGTGTCGCCTTCCAGCGACGGAGATGGAGGAATCAAGAAAGAAACGGACGTTATCGTGTCCTCAATATATTTCGACAATTCAACCGGAAATGAGTCGGTCCCGGCCATATTTACCTGGTACTGTGAGCAGCACGCCAAAAAGGATAGCACACGTCGTCGGCAGCATCATGATATCGATGACTGGATTCGGCTTGTCCTGCCAATCCTACGCTTGTATAAATACTTTTAATTGGCCACGCCTTTAAAACCGGTTCATCCAATCAATTGCAGACGAACGGGTAACTTTCAGCGCCGCTTTCGTAATCGAGGCAAGGGAGGGGAAAGACTCATGGTTTCCTGGTATGGGCGCCAAATGTTTACTGTTTGTCTTGAAAACAAAGGAGAGAGCTTTCGTGCCAAACGTGGTGAGATATTCTCGGTCTGAGAAATGAAGGAGATTCCATGCCTGGAAGGGACAAAAAACTGAAGATCTCCTTCAACGGGGTGTACTACTCCTTTCAGAGAACAGCACCAATGGGCTCTAAATAGATAGATAGATGTCCAGATAGATTCCTAGATAGATGTCTAGATAGATAGATGTCTAGATAGATCGATAGAAACCTCATACATCCCCGCAGGTATATTCACACTTCCAGCAGTATCCTTTTGTTGTTTATTAACAGATGAACAGGATGGCCTCGGGGTGCTGTGTTGTAGTTTAGCAACAGCGGAGTGGATGACGTCTCACGCTAGGCCAAAAGTTCGACGTCCCTGCAGCAGACGGAACTCTTAGTGCCCAGGGTTACACCGCCTCGTGTTCACGTAGATAGCGAGTCCGGTTCCTCTCCGCTTCCCGCAGGCTTTCGTGTCTCCGTCTAAGAGCGCTGAAGCCGGGTAGCTCCGGGTAGCTCTACGTTAGCTAGACGTGAGCCACATTTCCGTAAAACACAGCAAACTGCACTCCCTGTACGCTTTGATGTTTTTCGCCAGCAAAGCCAGTTCGTCGGTCTTATTTGGTAGACAGTTCACGTTTACCATGATAAATCACAAAAAGAGCAAAATTGTAAAAATAAATAAAAAGAATAATGATAAACTTGATAAAAACATGACGTTATGATCGTTTCCCCATAACGTCCACCTGACGGCGGCAAAATATCTTCTAAAGCAAAAAGATTTCGTGTTCTGTTTGATGAAATGGCGCAATAAATCAATGGATACATTTCTGAGTCAAAAAAAGGGGAATCTCTCGGTAATTTCCATAAAAAAATAACTGCAGATCAAAAGCTCTCCCTGTCCACTAGAGGGCAGTGTTGAGTTTCAATCGCGTGGCGAGTCGGTTCAGGTGTAAAACTGCATTCGCTCAACTGTCAAAGGAACCTGTTAACCAATGTTCCCTCTAAGCTGCGCCTGTGCGCAATTGCGCACCTCCCAGAGCTTTTCTGCGCACAAGAAAATCGAAAATTTCATTTCATTTCAAGAAAATCGAGCCAGCTCACAAAAATCAGGGCTCAAAATTGCTCATTAAGAAGCCAATTAAGTCAAAGTTACAGTGCATAAAGGTAAATTCACACGGGTTCCCCTGACGCTGCGGTATTTGGAAGTCCTTGTCACAGTAGAACGAAGTTGAGTCAAGTCAGTAGAGTTTTTCGAGAACCGGCTTCTTCGGCTCGGCTCGCCGAAAGGAACCGGCTCTTTCGGGTCCTAAACGGCTCTTCGGGTTGTTTTTGCTTCTTTTCATCCCATTATGACCAAGTATGATGTCAAATTATGAGTAGAGTAGTCAGCTCGGTGGCCTTGGGGGTATGGCGCCCGCCCCGAGACTGGGAGGTTGTGGTTCGAGCCTCGGCCGAGTCATACCTAAGACTTAAACATTGGTACTCGTTGCCTCCCTGCTTGGCGTTCAGCATCAGGGGTTGGAATTGGGGGGTTTGCTCACCTAATGACTCCCAACACCTCAGTTGGGTTGAGCGAGGGGGCTGGGAATCCCCTCCTCTGTATCGATTTCCCAGAAAGAGTCAGAAATGACTCTAGCCACCTCCCACTAGGGGGACTTGGCTCTGGTATATATATATATGTATATATAAAGAAGTTAATAAAAAAAGGAAGTAGAAAATGAGAAAAGACAGGTTTGTGGTTATCCCTTTAATCAATACATTACCTCCAAGAATAATTGAATGCAGAAAATGAATTCATCATTGGAATAAGAAAATCCTACTTCATTCTATTTGCATGTATTTTTTCCTTCTACAGTGAACGTCCAAGCGACTTCATTTTGGAACTTTGTTTTAATCATAAACCTGTCGAGCAACTCGAAATGTTCATGAACAATATATATGAGATAACGAAACACGTGTGCAATAGAACATGTTCAACTACATCAATAGGCAGCACGGCGGCGCAGTGGTTAGCACGTGTGCGGCACAGTTCGGAGGTCATGGGTTCAAAACCAGCTACCAACCTTCCTGTGCGGAGTTTGCATGTTCTCCCCGTGCTTGCGTGGGTTTCCTCCGGGCACTCCGGTTTCCTCCCACATTCCAAAAATATGCATGTCTGGTTAATTGGCTGTTCTGAATTGTCCCTAGGTGTGACTGAGCAAGTGAGTTGTCTGTTCCTCTGTGCCCTGTGACTGGCTGGCAACCAGTTCAGGGTATCCCCTGCCCACCGCTCGATGATTGCTGGGATGGGCTCCAGCACCCCCGCGACCCTACTGAGGATAAGCAGTGCAGCTAATGAGATGAGATGAGGTATTATTGTCAGGACCTAAACGGGAACAGGACCCACTTGCGTGACGTTTACCTCAAGTTTTATTGGAGGAAAGAAGAAGGGCTGCGCCCACGATCCGGTGTTCGCTGGAGGTGGGAAGAAAATCGCTCTCAGACTCGGATTGAGATCCAAACACGGAAGTGGATCTTCCGTGGCGAGCGATGCCGGTGTCAGGGACAGAAAAACGGGTCAGTAGCCAGGACAGGAGAGCAAAAACGTGGTCAGGGTCGGAAACGAGTCGTGGGGACAAAAAGAGGTTGAAAGCCGGGACGGGAGGGTAGACGTAGTCAGGATCAAAAACAGGTCGAAGCCGGGGGACAGACGGGAGCAAAAAAACGGGACAGGTTGGAGTCAGGGTCAAAAAAGGCTTGCCTAGTGTGAACTGAGGTTTGCAGACGGACTGACAACAGGCGACTGACAGGACTGTGAATGAGCGAGTGGGTTGTCTGTCCCTGTGTGCCCTGCGATTGGCTGACAACCAGTTCAGGGTGTCCCCTGCCCACTGCCCGATGATTGCTGGGATGGGCTCCAGCACCCCCGCGACCCTACTGAGGATAAGCGGTGCAGCTGATGAGATGAGATGAGAACTACATCAATAAACACGTTTGAAAGAAAAATATGGTGCAAGATTATTTTGTATCGTGTAAGGGAAAATACGACAGTTTGTAATTGGCATGGAGCCCTGGAGCGGTATGCTAACTCGAGGAAGTAATTTGTGCAGGGTTGGGTAGGATTACGTGTACTGGATTATTTTCAATGACTTCTGGATTACTCCAATACCAAATATGCTAATAAAAGACAAAAGAAACTAAATAGGAATCAAATGAGTCAATTTTGTGCAGGCTTGGGGAGCAACGGAACACATGGAACGGCATTATTATTTTCATTTTGTTTCTGTGGTATTTGATGTTCGTTTTGCCGGAGATCAAAGAGATCAAAGCCAGGAGAGAAAGCTTACCACGTCTTGTGAGTCATCATTTGATTCCTATTGAGTTTCTTTTGTCTTTTATTAGCATATTTGGTATTGGAGTCATCCAAAAGTCATTGAAAGTAATCCCGTTCAAGTAACCCTACACAAACCTAAATTTGTGCAAACGTGGGAATGTGCTCAAACAGGTTTTGTCAAGATTTCCTTTCACTTTCTTTATCTCAGGAATGGCAAACGGATGATTTGTTTGACAAAAACGAGTCACGGTCTTTGCATTCTTAGTTGGTTTCCCAGAAAAGGGGCAAGCGATACACATTCCATTTTGTTATTCTTTCTTTTTCTCAGAATAAAGAAGACATCGTGTAACCGTTGCGTATGACTGGGTATTAGCTGTTTTGGGTTAAGGACGAATCGCAAAAAAAAAAAAAACATTGTTTCAAATCAAAATATATAACAGGACAACACTTCAAAATGAAGTTTATTAAAAATCGACTTATAATATTCATTGCATGTTTTCCATCAGTATGTACGGGTATTGACTCATCTTCATTCATGCAATGTTTGCTCCAAGCCACGTGAACTCCTCTTTCCACAAAGCTTTTAATGTATGTTTACGTTTCGGAGCGTCATCCATTTTGGTAGCTTCTTTTGAATCTTTCTTCTGGGGCTGAGGTTTTGGCTTGATTCCTCACCACTCTTTCCACGATGCTTTTAATGTAAGTTTACGTTTTGTAGCGTCATCCATTTTGGTAGCTTCTTTTGAATCTTTCTTCAAGGGCTGAGGTTTTGCCTTGATTCCTCACCACTCTTTCCACAATGCTTTTAATGTATGTTTACGTTTTGGAGCGTCATCCATTTTTGGTAGCTTCTTTTGAATCTTTCTTCTGGGGCTGAGGTTTTGGCTAGATTCCTCACCACTGTTTCCACGATGCTTTTAATGTATGTTTACGTTTTGTAGCGTCATCCATTTTGGTAGCTTCTTTTGAATCTTTCTTCAAGGGCTGAGGTTTTGCCTTAATTCCTAACCACTTCTCCATTTTTCTTGTACTCTCTGTGCGTCTACTTTGGAAAATGATATGCAAATGCACGAGGTTATTATGCTCGGGAGAGTCCGGAAGCACAAAGTTATTCGATGCGGGCTTATCATTTCCCCCTATGTTACGGTCCAGAGCCTTGGCTTTGAAAATGCTGGTCTATTCAATTATCTCAAGAACCAAGAAGAAATCTGCAGGTTCGAGAGCGTTCTCCATTTGGGCCCCAGTGCTGTGGAATGCTCTTCCCCCTGAGATTCGAGCTGCAAACTCAGTGGAAATGTTTAAATCCAGGCTTAAAACACATTTTATTCTATAGTTAATGAATGACCTATATTTCCTGTTGAGTTTGTTATTGCAACATCCATTTTAGCCTGGTCATCCTGGAAGAAGGATGACCTCGTGTGCAAGGTTTCAAGGTTTCTTCATTTTCCTCATGTTGAGGTTTTTGAGTTTTTCCTTGCCCTCATGTAGGTTTTAGATCAGGGGATGGTGTCATTATGGTCTGTGCAGCCCTTTGAGACCGCCCCTTCTCAAGGTTTCTTCATTTTCCTCATGTTGAGGTTTTTGAGTTTTTCCTTGCCCTCGTGTAGGTTTTAGATCAGGGGATGGAGTCATAATAGTCTTTACAGCTCTTTGAGACTTCTTGTGATTAAGGGCATCACAAATGAACATGAGTTGACTTAAAAGGTTTTCTCTATAAACACGTGTATCTTTCACGTATAAAGTTATTATAATTATCATAATAATAATGTAGAACATTATTATTAATAATACTTCATGATACTGTTTGTGACCAATTGGCTTTATAAACCAACGGGTGGATTTCTTGGCTAATCTAGCTATGAACAACTTTTAGTTAGCTAACTTTTTGACAGATTAACAAACCTTTGATCAAAATATATATTTAAAAATGTACTCGATTCAAGTGTTTCATCATTTGTGAGTGGCTCGTACAAATAAAAAATGTTTTAAATCAAATCAATCGTCGGGAGAATAAAAGTTGAAGCTTACCTCTTTTGATGTCATTTCCGGTAAACGGCTTTGAGGGAATTGTAGTCTTTATGCGGAGCAATCGAGCACATTCTAACAGCGAATTTGAACGAAATTGCAAGAAGAATAGAATCTCATAACATTTAATTGCATTATAAAATAATGTTTAGTGTAGTTTATCAAACGATTGAAGAAAAATTATAATTTGATACGTCCTACAACTTCTGGGGAAGGGATTTAGCTTGCACTGCGTGATACGTGATATCGAAAAGTTGACTGAAATACAAACCAACATTTGAAATGTATTTTATTAAAGGTTAACTGAAACACTTGAAGTGAATAATTAGTTATAAACATTTTGCAGATTTTAGAGAAAAACAAGGCCATGAAGTTAAAAAGTGCTTTGTCCCAAACAGTCCACCAGGCGGCGCTGCCACAATGCGTTTAAACAACATGTCTTCTGCGTGCATTATCGAGACATTGTATATATAAAATTTGCGATCAAAATTGTCTTTATTGTCACTTATCGCAACGTGCACGACATTGTTCCCAGCGGGATTAGACGTGGAGCCCCGGGATGAACATGTAATAAAAGACTTAAGAAAAAAATGATGTAAAATTATATTACAATATACAAAAAAAACTTTTGATATTGAAAAGCGGTTGATGTTTTTATTAAAAAACCAATTTGGCTCCAGATTAATGAAAAAAAAAAAAAACTAAACGAAAAAAAACGTGCGTTTGTTTCAAACACTAAAAAAAATACCAAAACGGAAATTGAATACGCTCAAAGACTTCAAAATAAAACAGTCATATATTTAAAAACTCGTGTCGAAGTTATTCATTTTTTTAGATTAAAAATAATCTGCTGGCATTTTAAAGGTAGAAAAGCGGCATTCTAACGCATAAAACAGCAGTGTTGTTGAGAATGTAAAGATATAGAATATTGACATGGTAGCTCTTGCAGACAAGGCTCAATTTTAAAATAATGCAGCGATTTTGCATTTGAAACTGAATTTATTGCGGATTTTTAGACCGATATCATGACATGGATTTGGTGACAGCTGCAAGAAGTCTTCATTTTACATCGAATGTATTTTGATAGATAGATAGTTTCTTCATCCCTGTAGGAAAATTCCCACTTCCAGCAGTATCTCATCTCATCTCATCTCATTAGCGACACGGCTTATCCTCAGTAGGGTCGCGGAGGTGCTGGAGCCCATCCCAGCAATCATCGGGCAGTGGGCAGGGGGACACCCTGAACTGGTTGCCAGCCAATCGCAAGGCACACGGGGACAGACAACTCACTCGCTCATTTACACCTAGGGAATATTTGGACCGACCAATTCACCTGAAATGCATGTTTTTGGAATGTGGGAGGAAACCGGAGTGCCCGGAGGAAAACCACGCAAGCACGGGGAGAACATACAAACTCCGCACAGGAAGTCTGGAGCTGGATTTGAACCCACGCAGGAGGTCCCCAAGACACGAACTGTGCCACACATGCGCTAACCACTGCGCTGCCGTGCTGCCTCCAGCAGTATCCTTGTGTTGAAAAATAAAATCATAAAATTTAAAATAAAAATAGAATACAGAAATACCCAATATAACGTGTTGATATAGAGCAGGGGTCCAAGCAGCAGTCCAAATGGATAGACATTGAAATTGTATAACTGACCAATTTATCTTCCACTCTTCTTGTTCATCAACGAACTAAAACATGAAAGTGAAAAACAAGTGGAAAGACCTGTAGCCATCCATGACTTCAACCTTTTACCATAAGAATGAACCACAATTAACCATTCTTCATCAACAATTAACTACAATTAAAAAACAAGTGCTATGGACAGCTAGCATACCATTCATCGATGATATTTTCTTGCAGAAAATATCAAAACTTGAATTAACAGCAGCAATGCAGAAGGCATGTTGTGGAAAATAGACTTGCATTTGTAGAATAGAGTTGCGTACATTTAGAAAGAAATGTAGAAAGACTTGCTTACAGTGTGACAGAATGTTGACATCATTTCGGGAAGGTCCTTGGGACCTTCAAGGACTCTCTGAGCAAACTGAGGCGAACAACATGTCCTAATAAGGGTACGACAGCATCTTCCTTGTTGTTACTGAGGACTAGGGCCGCCTTTTGGGTTGTACTCAAACTGAAGCTATAAAAGCGTTGTTATGTCTGGAGTTCTCTGAGTTTCTTTGGGATGACGAAATAAAGAGCTCCCCCTCATGGCAAGCCCCGGTGTACTTTATTAAATCACATAAGAAGACTTAAAAGATTATCGAACCTACATTTTCTCCTACAGGCACACACACACACACACGCTTCTTTAAAATATTCGCCATCAGTCAGTGGTTTTCTGTGCTTTGCTATGCAGTGAGCAATGTGATAGCTTGCTTCAGTGGTGGTGTTTTTAGCAGTGACAGAGGTCTTCAGGGTCTGTGTTTGTTTGCCGTACCTGGACACAATGCGTTTTAATGTCTCCGCCTTGTCAGACTTCTCCTTGAATTCACGTCCATGTTTCGTCTCGTAATGACGTTGAACACTTGCTGCGCGAGGTACAACGCTCTCGAGGCATAATGCAAAAAAAAACAGCACGGTCATTTTTTGCACATAGCCCCAGTCATCTGTCCATGGCTGGAAAGAACGAGATGTTTTCGCTCGAGGAGCCGTCACGATTCGTTCATTTATCGCTGGCACGCGTGTCATAGGTTGCCGACCCCTGATATTTTAATAGTGCTGCATAAAATACACACTCTCATAGAAATAGATAGATAGATACCATAGATGTCTAGATGTCTAGATGTCTAGATGTCTAGATAGATAGATAGATAGATAGATAGATAGATAGATAGATAGATACCATTGAGAGCTAGATACTAAGATAGATAGATACCATAGAGAGATAGATAGATAGATGTCTAGATGTCTAGATAGATAGATGTCTAGATAGATAGATAGATAGATAGATAGATAGATAGATAGATAGATGTCTGGATAGATAGATGTCTAGATGTCTAGTTAGATAGATGTCTAGATAGATAGATAGATAGATAGATAGATAGATAGATAGATAGATAGATAGATAGATAGATAGATAGATAGATAGATGGATGGATGTCTAGATAGATGTCTAGATAGATAGATAGATGTCTAGATAGATGTCTAGATAGATAGATGTCTATATAGATAGATACATAGATACATAGAGATAGATGTCTATATAGATAGATACATAGATACATAGAGATAGATAGATATATGTCTAGATAGATAGATAGATAGATAGATAGATAGATAGATAGATAGATAGATAGATAGATAGATAGATAGATAGATGGATGTCTAGATAGAGATGTCTAGATAGATAGATAGATAGATGTCTAGATAGATGTCTAGATAGATAGATGTCTATATAGATAGATACATAGATACATAGAGATAGATAGATATATGTCTAGATAGATAGATGTCTAGATACATAGATACATAGAGATAGATAGATAGATGTCTAGATAGATAGATGTCTAGATAGATAGATACATAGAGATAGATAGATAGATGTCTAGATAGATGTCTAGATGTCTAGATAGATAGATAGATACCATAGAGAGATAGATAGATAGAGAGAAAGGGGTGGGGTTTCATGTGGGCTTTTACTCCCCCGGGTGGAGTTAAAGACCCTCATGGCATGAGGAAGAAATGATCTCCTATGATCTCCTCTATGTGTATTTTTGGTAGAACCAGTTTTTGAAATAATTATTTATAATGGGACCATTTTATGCAACGAGATGGTCATGTACCTCTTGTTTGTATTCATGGAGTTTTAAATAGATACATTTTTCTGTGTCCATCTTTAGGCAGTAGTATTTTTGGATGATTTCCAAACAACAGGAAGTTCATTTTCATGCAAGAAAAGCTCAAAGACGGACTGATTTTAACTGTGAAGGGCGAATTTTTCTCATAAGTGACAGAAATAAATCGGCATGGCGCATTTTTAGATCACTTGTGACAGAGTCACTTTGGAATGTTGTACTTCTGAATTCTGTGGTATTCAAATTTTTGCCCAGTGTCTCAATGACGTCAACATTCCATCAGTATGACAGGGGTGTCAAAGTCATTTGAACTCGGGGGCCACACCATAGAACAAACATTCTCTCGGGGGCCGGACCAGTAGATTCAAGAGAAAGAAAAAGAGATAAAGAAATAAGAGAAAGAGAGAGGGAAACGGAGAGAGGGTGGGACAAAGAAAGAAAAAGAGAGAGTGGGAGAGAGCGTGAGAAACAAAAGATAAAAAGTCGTGAGAGAGGGGGAAAAGAAAGGGAGAGGAAGGAAGAAATCCAAAGAGAAATAGAAAGACGGAAGGAGAGAAAAGAGAAAAGAAAGCGCGAAGGGTAGGAAGAGAGAAAGAGAAAAGAGAGAAAAGGAAACAAGGAAGTTAGAGCAAAAGAGGTTAAAAGACACAAAGAGCAACAAAGGAAGAGAAAAAGAGAGAATGAGAGTGAAAGAGATGGACAGAGTGGGAGAAAAGGGGTGGAAAAGACAGAGAGAGAGAGAAAAAGAAATACAAGTACAGTGTCTTCGTTTGAGGCACCTGGCTATGGCAACATCAAGTGGACATATTTCAACCTGCAGCTTGTTTTTCTCTTGCGCTTCTCTGAGTGTTGTCTCGCGGGCCGGATTCAATCCCTTAGCGGACCTGATCTGGCCCGCAGACCGCCTGTTTGACACTGCTCAATGTATTTCCAACGGTAGCTGCAGTACCGCAAAAATCCATGTCGCGACACTGTAGTTGAGGCGTCCCGACGGTCCATTCATTCCCAAAGCGAGTTGCGGTAGCCTCTGTCGACCACTAGGGGGCAGGTATTTTGAGGACAGGAACCAGGCTCCACCCCCGGGTCCTTTGGGGGTTAGGTGTTTCTAATAAGTTTGAGTCCGTGGACAAAAAAACAAAAAAACAGCGGCGCTTGAAAGGGAATGCATTTAATAACAAAAGGTGATATACAGTGACAAACAAACATGGATTCATAAAAATTAAAAAAAAGGAAATGTCCAATCAAAAGGAAACCAATCAAAGTCCGAATCAGCGACAAAGCCTGAAACCGGAAAGGGATAATAGAAGGAGAAACGTAAAATGACAATGCTCAAAATGTCCTTTTAAAGTTTATGGATAATCCGGCACAGGTAAGATAATTGGAAAACTTCAAACCCCGGTCGGTGCCCCCTGGTGGCGGGAGGT
This sequence comes from Urocampus carinirostris, assembly GCF_059441175.1. Classification (NCBI taxonomy): domain Eukaryota; kingdom Metazoa; phylum Chordata; class Actinopteri; order Syngnathiformes; family Syngnathidae; genus Urocampus; species Urocampus carinirostris. Next base: position 27,898,998 of record NC_142367.1, on the reverse strand, counting down.
GTGTCAGGCCCTAACAGAAAATAGGGCGATTTCCCATTTTTTGAATGAACATTGATTTCAGATTGACCATCAATGTTCCCTCTAAGCTACCCAGAGCTTTTCCGCGCACAAGAAAATCTAGCCATTTCACAAAAATGAAAATTAATTGAAAAGCGAATGAAGTCAAAGTTAGAGTGCATGAAGGTCAAAATACACGAGTTCCCCTGACGCTGTGTTCCAAATGCGGTGTTTTGAAAACAAGGTCGAAGTCGAACAAAGTGGAGTAAAGTCAGTAGAGTTTTTTGAGAATCGGCTTCTTCGGCTCGGCTCACTAAAAAGAAGCGGCTCTTTCGGATCCCAAATGGCTTTTCAGGTTGTTTTTGCTTCTTTCATCCCAACAAGACCAAATATTATGTAAAACAATGCAAAAAATGACTTAATGGAAGGGGAGAAATAGAGCAAAAAAGAAAAAAAATACCAAAATGAAAAAGTAGTGAGAAGCTGAGAAAAAAAGAAACAAAAGGAAGAGGAAAAAAAGAATGAAAAATTCAGAAAAAAAGCCAGAAGAAAAGAAAGAAGCAAATAAAGGGAAAAAAGGTAATAGAGAACAAAAAAGCATGAAAAAAGTAACAGCTAGGAAAAAAATAAACACAATGAGATTTTTTTTAAAAAGGGATTTTTTAAAAAAGTAGAAAAAAACAGGGAAAAAGAGGAAAGTTTGTGTTACATTAGGGCGGCAGTGGCTCAGGAGGAAGAGCGCTCGTCTTGGGATCAAGGTATCCCAGTTCGAATCCCGGCTCGTCCGTGTTACATGTCGTAGTGTCCTTGGGTAAGACACTGAACCCCTAATGCCCCCAATAAGCAGGTCAGCGCCTTACATGGCTGCAAGGCCGCTATTGGGAAATGTGAAGCACATTGTAAAGCGCTTTGGGAAGTCATTGACTTGAAAAGCGCCATAGAAATGCAGATCATTTCATTGCATTTCATCACAACAAATGATGTTTGTAGGCAATCATACATGAGTCAAATCAATTCAAAAGCTAAAAATGATTTTGCATTGCCGGAAATTCAGCAAAATGATGTCAAGTTTTGGACACGTTTAATAATGACTTAAATGCCACACTTGGGATTGCCGTTGCTCACTGTTGTTTTAAGCGTTGCTCACCCACTTTGTGTCAACGCTCAGAACTGGGGAAAATGACGGGGAACATGGAAAATCTTTTTACAATATGTCCTATTTGATGATTAAAACAGTAAATGTAAGACAGGAACGTTCACAGCGCGATGACGAGCTTTTCTGTTGGAAGGAAAACCAAACTGGAAACGCAAAAAAATTGGGAGCGGCTTACAAAGCCTGTAGCGAAAGCGCCAAAAGCAAGAGGCCGAAACTGGAAAGCGCGGCGGCGGCCGCCGAGTCGTCGGAAAGGTCCGGGCAGACGAAAGCTTGGTCGGCGTCCGCGCCGTCGGACTCGTAGGTGCGGAAACTGATATTGGCTCCTCCCACTTGCGCCGTGATCCAGTCCTGGTAATAGGAGACGCGAGCGAAGACTTCGGGGAAGAGTCCGGTGGCGCAGGGGACGCCGAAACTGGCCAGGCCGGCCTGGATCCACACCGATCCTTGTTTGCATTGCACCGGTCCGCCCGAATCCCCCTGGGAATACGATTCACGGGTGCAAGATCAGGATCGGGAAAAGGGTGGGCGAGCTGTGGCCCCCGGCCCGTCTCGCTTTCTCCAAAATACCATGACAAGATATACCCGAGTAAGTAAAAAAACAACCGATAAAAAGATTGGGGTTTGTTTCCGTTATCCTTTTGTGTGTTTACGAGTCATGTCAAATCAAGTCCTATTTATTTGGCCCTTAATCACAAAGAGTCCCAAAAGGCTGCACAGATCAAAGACTATTGCAAACTACAGACTATGTAGACACCATCCCCTGATCTAAAACCAACATGAGGGCAAGGAAAAACTCAAAAAACTCAAGTCATGTTTTTTTGTTTGGCCCTTAATCACAAAGGGTCTTAAAGGGCTGCAGAGACCACAGACTATTGCAGACTACAGACCATTATGACGCCATCCCCTGATCTAAAACCTACACGAGGGCAAGGAAAAACTCACAAATTATTGCAAACTACAGACCATTATGACACCATCCTCTAAAACAGGGGTGTCAAACTCATTTTAGCGGAGGGCCACATGCTAGAAAATAAATGTCACAGGGGCCACCCTAGTAGATTTAGGAGAAAGAGAGAGGGAGACAAAGAGAAAAAGAGAAATATAAAGAGAACAAGGGAGACGGAGTAAGGAGTGCAATAGAGAGAGAGAAAGAGAAGGAAAGAGAAAGAAAAGGGGAGAAAAATAAAGAGAGCATACTATATAAAAAATAGGGGAAGAGAAAGAAATAAAGAAAATTAAAAGTGAAAGGGAGAGAGTCAAAGAAAGATAGAGAGAAAAAGAGTGAGTGTGAAAAAGAAAGGGAAAGCGAGAGAGTGAAAGAGAAGGTAAGAAAGAAAGAGATAAAAAGAGAGAAAGAAAAAAGAAGATAGAAGGACTGAAGTAATAAAAGAGAGAGAGAAACAGAGAAAAAGAGAGACAGAGAGAAAGAAAAGGGGAGCGGTATAGAGAGAGAATAATATATAAAAAAGAGGGGGAAAAGAAACAAAGAAAAATTAGAAGTGAAAGCGAGAGTCAAAGAGAGATAGAGAGAAAAAGAGTGAGTGTGAAAAAGAAAGGGAAAGCGAGAGAGTGAAAGAAATGGAAAGAAAGGGTAAGAATGTCAGAGAACAAAAGAAGATAGAAGGACTGGAATAATAAAAAAACAGAGAAAGAGAGAGATAAAGAGACCAAAAGAGAAAGAGCTTTAGTTTGGCTTTGGCGACACCTGGCGGACAGTTTTAAAACCGCAGCTCATTTTTCTCTCCCGCTTCTCTCAGTGATGTCTGGCGGACCGGATCGAAACCCTAGGCGGGCCTGATCCGGCCCGAGGGGCGGATGTTTGACACCTGTGCTCTAAAACCTACATGAGGGCAAATAATACATATATTATCGTATTTTCCTGTCTTTTTACTTCTCTTTTCCTGCTTTTTTTTGTTATTTTGTTTCATAGTTTCCTTTTTTAATGTTATTTTTAATTTATTTCTCTCTTTTTTTCCTAGCTTTTTTTTTTCTTACATCCCTCCTGTTTTTTCGTTTTTTTTTCCTCTTCTTTTTTCTTTTCCTTTTTTTCTTTTGATCTAGTTTCCTTTTTTTCCATTAACCCCACCTTTTAAGTCATGATGTGCTTAATGTTACATCATGATCGGTAATATATGGATAGAAGCGACAAAAACAATCTGAAGAGTCGTTCAGGTGCCGGAGGAGCCGACTCTATTTGCTGAGCCGGGCCAAAAGAGCCGACACAAATAATACTACAGAAATATTATAATCTATCACATTTTGGTTTTAAAAACAAGGACCTAAAAGATGATTTGGATTTCATTCTGAAAAGAACAAAGTACTATATAAATACTAGAAAAATGCTACTACGGTACTATTATGATACAAAAGTACTGCAAGAGAAATACTACAAACCTACTCGTTACAACTTTCCATTTTCGATCGACGTTTGTGGGGCTAAAATTCCCGTATGAATCATTTTGTGCCGGTAAGAATTGGATCCCGGGCTGTGACTGGCCCCCGGGCCAGACTTTGGACACGCTTATGCCAAAATTTGCGGTATATTCACCTGGCAGATTCCTTTTCCTTCCTCTCCGGCGCAAATCATATTGCTGGTGACGTTGATGTTGTCCACCAGTTCGTAGACGCAACTGCATTGCTTGTTTCCGATGATGGGAATCTTAACTTCCTGCAGTCTTTCGAAGGCCACGTTCGGCTCTGTGAGGAAATAGAGACACAGCGGCCTCCTCAGTTTTTTTATCGCAGTGCAATACCACCGCCGGCCACCAGATGGCGGCAGGCTATGTCGTTTGAGAAAAAATATAGAAGAGAACGAAAGCAGGTGAGCATCGTTGGAGTCCGACGCTCATTCATCCGCTCTTTTATATCAACTGATAACAACTCGTTTTGTTTTTAATGTTTGTGTAAATTATAAAATATTTAGGGTCGCGACAACTCATCGATGAGACCGATGATCAAAAGCTTTGGCATCCATTGGTTGTATCACGTGATTCACGTGCCACTAACTAGGTTAAATCGATGCGGATAAGAGCATCCACAATTCGACACTAAGAGTTGTAGTACCACTTTTGTCCAGCAGACTGTTTTTATAAAAAAAATGCATGATTAAATATTGCATTATTACAAACAAAATTAGCACAAAAAAAGGGAACCGAAAATGCTGAAGAAGTAAACAGTAAAATCATAATAATTACATACGGTGGCAGATTTTTAAGCATATTATAGAGCGTCTTCATGTTAGCAAAGATTGAACCATTCAATCCCTTAGCGGGTCTGATCTGGCCTGAGGGCCGCCTGTTTGACACCCGTGGCCTAGCGTGCGACTTTATCCACTCCGCTGTTGCTAAACTACAGCACAGCACCCTGAGGTCATCCTGTTAATCTGTTAATAAACAACACAAGGATACTGCTGGAAGTGTGAATTTCCCTACGGGGATGAATAAATCTAAATCTATTATGTATCTATCTATGGTATCTATCTAGCACACAGGTGTCGCCCAGGCGGCCCGGGGGGCCAGATCAGGTCCGCTAAGGGATTGAATCTGGCCCGCGAGACAACACTCAGGGAAGCGCAAGAGAAAAACGAGCTGCAGGTATAAATATGTCAACTTGATGTTGCCAAAGCCAGGTGCCCTGAACAAAGACACTGTACTGGAATTTCTTTCTTTCTTTCTCTCTCTCTCTCTCTCGCCTTTTTTCCACCTTGTCTTATAACATTATCTTCTCTGTTCCTTTATCTTCTTGCTCATACCTCACTATGAATGTGTAAAACTGGAGTGTCATGCCCAATTTCGTTGTCACAATATGTTATCCCATTTGTAGCAATGACAATAAAGGTAGATTCTATTCTATTCTATTTTCTCCCACTCTGTCTCTGTCTCTTTCACTCTCTGTGTCTCTCTTTTTCTCTTCCTTTGTCTCTTTCTCTCTCTGTGTCTTTTGAACTTCTTCTTCTCTAACTTCCTTTTTTCCTTTTCTCTCCTTTCTCTCTTCCTACCCTTTGCACTTTCTTTTCTCTCCTTCTGTCTTTCTATTTCTCTTTGGATTTCTTTCTTCCTCTCTCTTTCTTTTCCCCCTCTCTCTTTTGTTTCTCACGCTCTCTCCCTCTCTCTCTTTTTCTTTCTTTGTCCCGTCCTCTCTCCTTTTCCTTGACTCACAAGACGCGGTAAGCTTTCTCTCCTGGCTTTGATCTCTTGGATCTCCGGCAAAACGAACATCAAATGCCACAGAAACAAAATGAAAAGAAATCCAACATCATTTTTGCCGTTCCGTGTATTCCGTTACTCCCCAAGCCTGCACGAAATGGAGTCATTTGATTCATATTGAGTTTTTTATGAGCATATTTGGTATCGGAGTAATCCAAAAGTAATTGAAAGTAATCCAGTTCAAGTAACCCTACCCAACCCTGTTTATGAGCATATTTGGTATGGGAGTAATCCAAAAGTCATTGAAAGCAATCCAGTTCAAGTAACCCTAACCCAAGCCCGCAAGCCACAGAGAAAAAGTCTGATCCGGAAGCTACAGGAGGGCGAGGAAATCCTGAAGAAAAGGAAGAAACTCACCGTCAGCGCCGAGTCTCCCCCATCCCGTCCCCCAGCACATGGTCCCGTTATTGAAGCGGCTGGAGTTGCTGGCCATGCAGATGGGCCGCACGTAATCGCTGTAGGTCACGTCGCTGCTCAGCTTCATCAGCGCGATGTCGTTCTGGAAGTTCTGATCGTCGTAGCCGGGATGGACGATGATTTGGGCCACGGTGCGGTTGATCTCGTTCTCCGCCGTCGTGCTTTGGTTCTGTTTGCCGAAGTACAGGAGCCACTCGCCCAGTTTCAGGCTAACGGCGGGGAGAAGGGGAGATACCGACCGGTTAGTTCATAAAAAGGACATCGGAAAGGTCCACTTCCTGGAGAGATAGATAGATACCATAGATATAGATACAAAGATAGATAATAGATAGATAGATATACCATAGATATAGATACCAAGATAGATAGATAGACAGACAGATAGATAGATACCATAGATATGGATACAAAGATAGATAGATAGATAGATACCATAGATATAGATAATAATAATAATAATAATAATAATTTCCTTGTATTGTCATTCTGTGTAACATTGTACACAGAACGAAATGTCGATTGCACCTGACTCGTTGTAGCGAGCCGATGCAGCCGCAGCCAACAGAGGGCGCCGCCGACCACTTTTTAAGTCTTAGGAATGACTCGGCCGGGGCGCGAACCACCGACCTCCAGATACCAAGATAGATAGATAGACAGATAGATAGATAGATACCATAAATATAGATACAAAGATAGATAGATGTCTAGATAGATGTCTAGATAGATAGATACCAAGATAGATACCAAGATAGATGGATAGATAGATACCATAGATATAGACACCATAGATATAGACAACAAGATAGATAGATACACAGATAGATAGACAGATAGATAGATACCATAGATATAGATACCAAGATAGATAACAAGATAGATAGATGGATACCATAGATATAGATACCATATATACAGATAGATAGGCAAATAGATAGAAAGATAGATAGACAGATAGATAGATATATACCATAGATATAGATACCAAGATAGATAGATAGATACCATAGAGATAGATAGATAGATACCATAGAGAGATAGATAGATACCAAGATAGGACATTGGAAAGGTCCACTTTGTGAATAGGTAGATAGATAGATACCATAGATATAGATACAAAGATAGATAGCTAGATAGACAATTCACTCGCTCATTCACACCTAGGGACAATTTGGACCGGTCAATTCACCTGACATGCATGTTTTTTGGAATGTGGGAGAAAACCGGACCACCCGGAGGAAACCCACGCAAGCACGGGAAGAACATGCAAACTCCACACAGGTGGTTCGATCTCATGACCTCAGAACTGTGCCGCACACGCCCTAACCACTACGCCACCGTGCTGCCCGGATTTATGACATTTTGGTGCCAATTCAGGCTTTATTTTTCCAAGGGTGAATTCAAGACCTTTTAAGACTTTTCAAGGATCTGCGGGAACCCTGTCACACGATTCCAGCGAAAGGCCAACCGTTTGCCGATCCCTTCTATGTCGAGGTAACGCCAATGTCCCATTTTGGGTTGGTCGATGACACGCCTATGAATAAATACCCATGTTGGCCTCTTATCTTTTTAGAGATATGATGAGTCACGCTTGACTCATTTGCACAATGTTGATCCTGGGCAGGTTTTTCAATCCAAGTGCAAGACGCCTCACTCAATTTTCCCGCACACCCTTCGCCAAGAACTACCGTAAATCCCCAACGACAGTGCACCTCGAAAAAAATCACGTGCTCAAATCGAAGAACCGCACTCGATTTGGTCTTTGACAAGCAGAACAGGCAGAAAAATCAACTCGTTTCTTCCATTTTTCGCCACGGCACACACCAAAAAACGACCGCGTGGGGAATTCGGCTGCGGAACACAGAGCGCCACCTACCCCTGCACGTCATGTATTTTCGGATCACATGAGCTTTCTTCCATCTTCGCAGCATTGCTAAAATTCGCCCCATGATGTCCCAGTCCTAATGCTTAAATTATAATCCATGCGTTTGTTACTTCCCGTCTCGATGACTGAAATGCCCTACTCTCCGGTCTCCCAAAGTCCAAAGTCAAGAGCCTTCAGCTGGTACAAAATGCTGCAGCCAGGCTTTTATCTAAGACAAGAAAGTTTAACCACGTGATCCCAATTTTAGCTAACCTGCATTGGCTCCCTGTTAGCTTAAGATGTAATTTGAAGGTTCTGTTGGTAGTATACAAAATCACGCATGGACTGGCTCCCTCATATCTTTCAAATTCAATGTTCAGGTCTAGAGCCTTTGCTCTGAAAACGTTGGTTTACTAGAGATCCCAAGAGCCAAGAAGAAATCAGTATTTTTGAAAACCTATTCAGGCCCCGGTGCTGTGGAATACTCTTCCCCCTGAGATCCGATCTGCAACCTCAGTGGAAATGTTTCAATCTAAGCTTAAAACACACTTCTATTCTATAGCATATGAATAACCTAAATTTGATGTTGACAATATCTGTGTATTACTTGCCCTCATGTAGGTTTTAGATGAGGGGATGGTGTCATAATAGTCTGTAGTTTGCAATAGTCTTTGATCCGTGCAGCCCTTTGAGACTCTTTGTGATTAAGGGCGTCACAAATAAACAGTACTTGACTTTACTGAGGTTTTTGAGTTTTTCCTTGCCCTCATGTAGGTTTTAGATCAGGGGATGGTGTCATAAAAGTCTGTGGTTTGCAATGATCTGTGGTCTGTGCAGCCCTTTGAGACTCTTTGTGATGAAGGGCCAAACAAATAAGCATGACTTGACTTGACCGTTCGAGATGGCGATCACAAAGGCGAGCGCTTATTTACTACTGCGTCGAACGAAAACACGAACGCGCGCCGCATCGCCTTAAATTGGAACCCTTTATTTCTAGACAACGGCGCCGGCCGCGGAGAATAGTGCCTGATCGTAACGGGGACGTGTCTTTTTGTGTTGTTGCCGTGGTAAAGAACCAGATTGCCTCCGCTTGTTATTGTTTCTCGCCGATTAAAGGGAAATTCTGCGGAATAACATTGACCCCCGTGATACGGAAAGAGGAGTGTAGCATGTTTTATAGATAACTTCCACTGTAGTCCAAATATAAAATAAGGACATGATACTCGGATGAAGAAGTTGAAATATTCTGAGTACATTATAATTAAGAACTTAAAGTTTTGGTGCATTAAAGCCGCAGTGTTTAAACTGCCCCGAAAAGAATAGCCTAGAATTGAGGGTATACTACCTAAATGTGGGGTGCATTGTTTGAGGTGTCCTTAAAAGGTTGAAAGTAGAATGTTTTCTCAATTGAATACGTGTTAACAATGCCCAACTGAGTTTAAAGAGCCTTTACAATGTTTTTCCACTGCGTCTATCCACTACACAGCATCATCTCCAAACAGGAGAGCAGCTTCAGCGACAGAATGCCGTCACAGTCTTGTTCCACGGACAGACCGAGGAGATCATTTCTTCCTCATGCCATGAGGCTCTTTAACTCCACCCGGGGGAGTAAAAGCCCACATAAAACCCCACCCCCACATTTGCATATGACCCTATTTTTATGACAGTGCTTATTTTCCGTAGCACTATTTAAATACTCTATAGCAAAACGTTATACTGGGTATTTTTGTATTCTATATTTTATTATTTTATTTTTCAACACAAGGATACTGCTGGAAGTGTGACTTTCCCTACGGGGATGAATAAACTATCTGCTTTTATCAAACATTTAGCACAACTGTTTCGGGACTCGCAACACATTAGGAAGCTGGAAGGAAAGGCAGCGGGGGAAGGGGGTCGCGATTTCATGCTCGTCCCTGGGGTCATTTTGTTAGTGTAGCCTAAAAAAAGGCTAAAATCAGTTTAACACTGAACACAAATCCCCCGTTTCAATTCAATGAGATGAAAAAAGGAGTTTATTCATATTTGAGGAACCAGCTGACTGAGGCCGCATTTACGACTTTAGGCCAGGAGATGGCGAACCTTCAAGTGGAGAAGATTTGGAAGGACCTTACCTGATAATGCAATGGGCAGCGGTGAGCACCCACCCCGGCGAGATGACCGAGCCGCCGCAAATGTGACTCCCGTTGACGTGCATGCTGACTTGCCAGGGCCAAGCACCCAAGGGTGCGTCCTCGCCACCGACAATCCTGGAGTTGAGGGGTGCCACTCCGCATTCTGCGGGAGGAAAAAAAAACCATTAAAGCTACAGTGTGTAGCATGATGTCACTGTGTTGTGTCAAATAATACAAACTACGGTGACTCAAAATGACCAAAATGCTAATGATTCCCTTTTTTTGCCCCTCCTTTATTGAAGGAAGGAAAAAGGAGGAGGGGAAGAAGAACAGGAAAAAAGAAAAAGAGAAAACTAAAGAAAGAAACACAAACAGAAAAACAGTAAAAAGGGGAAAACTGAAAAGAATGAGGAAAACAGCTTAGGAAGAAAAGAAAGATCAAATACAGAACGAGAGAAAAGGAAAATCAAAGACATTAAGCAATAGAGAAGAAAAGGGAAGAAGAAAGGAAATGATGGAAAGAAAAAAAGATGAGACATGGAAAAATGTCAGAAAAGGAAAAGTATTCAGAAGAGTAATGAAAGATAAATGAAGAAAACTTGATTTTTTTTTAAAAAAGGGACACAAAAAAGAAGAATAGAAGCACATGTGAGCCCCCCTCATCTCATGTCAAATAAACACAAATCTCTCTGCCAATGAATATTTTATATAATAGTTCATGGATTTTCCTTCTCGAATCAAATCAAAAAAGTTTTCTTTGAAATCATCGAAGTTCTTTTCCTACCACTAGGAGGCGCAGAATAACGCAGACGGTCTCTTTAACCGCAAACTTTGTTTCAAAGAAAAAGACGATGGCTCTTATTTTATAAAGGTGAGCTGCTCAAGAAGAACCATGAACAAATGAATAGTGATGTGTCGTTTGTGAACAAAGCGGCTCTATAAGCCGACTCCTTGAAGTGATCGAAGAGAGCCGGCTCCCTATGAAACACTTTTCTTTCGTCTCTCGAAGGCGCATGCAGTCAGTTAACGTGCATTTTTTTGTCGAGTATATAAAACGTTGTCATCGTTTTGCATTTTGTCATTCATTTGTAAATATTTGAATCTATATTCCCTGTGTTTTTCCAGAATAGTGCGTTTCACGATGACCACTTTCTTAAAGTGACAAATGTAACAGTCTTTTTGTTGTTGCTCTTGTTAGATTATCGATCCGTGTCACTGAATATCATATGACCATTGCGTGAGATTTCTAGTTATATTACTTTTATTATTTAAACAGTATGTACATCCACATATTTGAATGAAGTATTTACATGCTGTATTCATTTGATGCTTTTATTTATTCACTACGATCCCAGCAATGTTTCCAAGCGGTGTTCTGATAAGTCTCATAAAGGTTTATGATATCACCTGCAAAATGTAACTAAATCCAGTCTTAACAAAGGTCTCTTGTGAAGATGTCATTCCCTAAATTGGACTGGAAAATCCCGTATCTGTTCAGTTTCATTTTCGGCAAAGTTTCCTACAAAAAATATCGGTCTGCGATTTCTCGATGCTTGTTTAGGAATAACTGTGTCCTATTTACAAGCCCAGAATATTCAGTTTGTTTCTAATTTTGTTTCTTTGTAATAAAAGTCCTCCACTGAGCTGCTCTCTTCAGCATTTGTTTCTTTATCCATATTGTTGGTCCGAATCCCTGAAGTTGAATTGGACATGTGACGGGATTTTCTACGCTTATACAAAATATTGATATTTTTGTTGTGTTTTTGAAACTTTCATGCCGATTTTGTTTGTAACGATGCTGTGTTGAAGATTTTAAAAAATGGAAGAACTCTATTATTAATATGGCCCTCCGCCGGACCAAAGTGGGACTAAAACTCTTGACAATCGATTATGATATAAAGGGATGCAACAACTTATCGCTGAACTTACCCTGAGCTTTTGAGCCACCTGTAAGAGAGAGAGAAGAAGAGAAGAGTGTTAATATTTCAGCGATATTGCCGTTTGCTTGTCTGGCAACTGCATTTTTTTTCCTTGGAGCTCAAAAAACATCTTTACTATTGACAAACAGTCATATTGACATGAATACATTCATTTTAGGACAGACTATTCAATTCCCAAGATACCAGACGCTCTAATTTCACGTTTCACTTTTCGAATAGTAGAAAGTGACAGCAAATATGCCGCTGCCGAGGTGATGCTGCACACCCAAAAACAACGGCCACCGGATGACAAAGGTGCCGTATCCGAGTCTACTGGTAACCATGGATACCAGTACTATTTATTTCGCGTGGGGGGAGCAAACCCCTACCCCATAAAAACAGCCTGGAGCAGGATGGGCGACGCCAGGCTGTACTAACCTGAGACACACCACAAGAAGTGGTGTTCCGCTAGTAGATTTTTTTTTTTGCTTTTTTGAAGTATTCGGTTTCTATTCTTTTTATTTTTCTACAAAAAGACCCAAGATGAAAATATAGTAAAACTGTTTCATAAAAATGGTAAAATCCCATATTACAGATAATGATTAACATTTATGGTGAAATGGTAAACTGACTTCCTTTCTATAGCACTATAAACAGTCACTGAAGACCTCCAAAGCACTTTACAATGCACTTCACACTCTACCCATTCACCCACACACTCACACACCGATAGCGGAGTCAGCCATGCTAGGCACCTACCCGCCTGCTTGCCGGAGGCATGAGGGGGTTCAGTGTCTTGCCCTAGGACACTTCCACATTTAACCTATACCTGCCAAGAATCAAACCTTGACCCCTTGGTCCCAAGACAAGCACTTTACAACGCACTTCCCACCCATTCGCACACACACTCACACACCGATAGCAGAATCAGTCATGTTGGCACCTACCCACCTGCTTGCTGGAGGCATGAGGGGGTTCAGTCTTGCCCAAGGACACTTCGACATAGAACACTGAGGAGCCGGGAATCAAACCTTGACCCCTTGATCTCAAGACGAGTACTTTACAATGCGCTTCCCACTTTACCCATTCGCACACACACACTGATAGCGGAGTCAGTCATGTTGGCACCTACCCACCTGCTTGCCGGAGGCATGAGGGGGTTCAGTGTCTTGCCCAAGGACATTTCCACATTTAACCCAGACCTGCCAAGAATCAAACTTTGCCCCCTTTGTCCCAAGACGAGCACTTTACAATGCACTTCCCGCTCTACCCGTTCACCCACACACTCACACACCGATAGCAGAGTCAGCCATGCTACGCACCTACCCACCTGCTTGCCGGAGGCATGAGGGGGTTCAGTGTCTTGCCCAAGGACACTTCGACATATAACACGGAGGAGCCGGGAATCTAACCTTGACCCCTTGGTCCCAAGACGAGCATTTCACAATGGACTTCCCGCTCTACCCATTCACCCACACACCCATAGCAGAGTCAGTCATGTTGAGAAGGCGAGCGTATGCATTCACCCAGAGTGTTAAGCAGCACGGCCAAAAAGAGCGCGCACGTCGTCCGCAGCATCATGTTCGAGTGCAGGAGAGCGTCTAGTGTTTTTCGCCGGTCTACAGGATCCTATTTATACTTTGGCCCCTCCTGGAAAACCTGTTCTTTGTCACTCAGGCGAGCATTGTGAGCGCTTGTTGCGGTGTTTGTGGTGTGAACAATAGTCCAAATGGGCAGGACTTGTTTGTCCAAAGATGCTTTTATGACAAGTAATCTGATTTTATTCGCCCGACATTGGAATGTCGCCTCATCGTCTCGCTTGATTGCCTTTCAATACTTCGTTTTGCACTTTGTTCATCTTTTCTCAGGAAATTGTTTTTTAAAGATTGTTATTATAATTATTGCTATCTGACCTGTGTAATGTGTGTGTGTCTTGGAGATTGTGATTGTATTTAGACACAAAAGAGGAGCTATCTGTAAAATGTACTTAATAAGGCAGATGAAGGGGTAGAGAAAATAAGCATATGCTTCTTACTGCCCCTTTTCGAACATGTGATGATAACATTATTTTGTTATTGAGTTATTGTTTTTGTCCTGTTTTTATTTTAATGTTTGAAACAAAGTCTTCATTCATTCATTAGTTGAGGCTCAAGACATTTTTTTTCATCTAGAACACATACGTCCAACAGGCGGCCTGCGGGCCAGATCAGGCCTGTTAAGGGATTGAATCCAGCCCGCGAGACAATACTCAGAGAAGCACAAGAGAAAAACAAGCAGCAGGTTGAAATATGTCAACTTGATGTTGCCAAAGCCAGGTGCCTCTCACAAAGACACTGTACTTTCATTTCTTTCTCTCTCTCTCTCTCTCTTTCTTTCCCACCCCTTTTCTCCCACTCTCTGTCTCTTTCTCTTTCATTCTCTGTGTCTCTCTTTTTCTCTTTCTTTGTTGCTCTTTTTTTCTTTCTCTCTCTGTCTCTTTTTAACTTATTTTACTCTTAACTTCATTTTTTCCTTTTCGCTTCTTTTTTCTCTCCCTCTGTCTTTCTATTTCTCTTTGGATTTCTTTCTTCCTCTCCCTTTTTCCCCCTCTCTCACCATCTTTTGTTTCTCACGCTCTCTCCCTCTCTCTCTTTTTCTTTCTTTGTCCCGCCCTCTCTCCTTTTCCCTCCCTCTTTCTCTTATTTCTTTATCTCTCTTTTTCTTTCTCTTGAATCTACTCGTCCGGCCCCCGACAGAATGTTTGTTCTATCGTGTGGCCCCCGACTTAAAATGAGTTTGACACCCCTGATCTAGAATTACAATTGTCTTTATTGTCATTGATATCAACGTTGGGAAATATTGTACGCAACTAGATTTGCACTGGAGTGCTGTTTGCATATATGTAAAAAAAATGATAAGACTATAAAGGCCAAAAAGTCATAACAACGTAGTGCTTAGAAAAACTGGCCTAAGTTATAATAATAATAATAATAATAATAATGCAATGAAGAAGAATAGTGCATTGAATAAGTGCAATAACATTTAGCAGCAGCAATTGAAAAAAACTGATAAAATATATGGGCAGCATGGCGGCGCAGTGGTTAGCGCATGCGCGGCACATTTCTGAGGTCATGAGATCGAACCTTCTGTGTGGAGTTTGCATGTTCTCCCCGTGCTTGCATGGGTTTCTTTGGCCACTCCGGTTTCCACCCGCATTCCAAAGACATGCATGTTAGGTGAATTGGCCGGTCCAAATTGTCCCTAGGTGTGAATGAGTATGTCTCTATATGCCCTGTGATTGGCTGGCTCCAGCACCCCCGCAACCCTAATGAGGATAAGCGGTGCAGATAATGGATGGAAGGATATATATATAGTATGTATGTGCCTAATGGCTTGCAAATTCACACTTGACTCATTGGCAGAGGTTAGTTTGTAGGACTACTTTATCCATGATTCCTAAATACAAAAGCAGTATCTCTTGCTCCTGTCAACCTGAGGTATATTATTCTGAAGTAACAGTACTTTTACTTGAGTATCCTTTTTGGCTACTCTGATGCTAAGAAACATGACAGCAACCGCATTAAAAAACAAAAAATGGAGTGAAATCGAGAGCTGCGTACGTCAAAGTGTGTCCGGTGCGTTGAAATACAGTATCGCAGTATCTCCGTGCAAAACCGGTCCGTGGAGTGAAAAAGCTTGCGGGCTGTCGTTAAAGAACATATATTTCCATTATCAATTTGCATGAGTCAACAGCAAGTCTACTTCAGTTATTTAACCCCGAGTTTGGACTTTGGATTCTATCACTTTGTGAGCATAAATTGAACTTTTACTCTAAAAAACATGCAAAACTAGTTAACACCACCGCAGGGCTTATTTTTATACACAAACCCTTTAAGTTACTTTACAAGTTAATTTTAACGGTTACAAATTGTGAGGAACGTCATATCAAATGTTAAGTTAATTAAAAAGGCCCTTATGTAATACGTGTACATGCAGGGTTGGGTAGGGTTACTTTAACTTGATTCCTTTCAATGACTTTTGGATGACTCCAATTCCAAACATGCTAATAAAAGACAAAATAAACTAAATATGAATCAAATGATGACTCACAACACGTGGTAAGCTTTCTCTCCTGGCTTTGATCTCTTTGATCTCCGGCAAAACGAACATCAAATGCCACAGAAACAAAATGAAAATCAATCCAACATCATTTTTGCCGTTCCATGTATTCCGTTACTCCCCGAGCCTGCACAAAATTGAGTGATTTCATTCCTATTTAGTTTGTTTTGTCTTTTATTAGCGTATTTGGTATTGGAGTAATCCAAAAGTCATTGAAAGTAATCAAGTTAAAGTATCCCTACCTAACCCTGTGTACATGTACACACAACCAGCTAAAGAAAGAAAATTGTACTCAATAAACATTTTACATGATTTTCCATAACAGGGTAGAACTTTAAGAGTTCCTAATAAAGTTATAACACATTTAAAATTAAATAAAAAGTAAAAAGAGAGAAATTCGAAGCTTACGTCTCTTTCCACCACAATCAAATGATGTCACTTCCTGTAAAGGGCTTTTATGGAATTGTAGTCTTTTTGGGGGGCAATTGAGGACATTTTGACAGGGTGCATAAACTCATTATATTTAATTGCAGAATGAAATGAAGTGTAGTGTATTTTATCAAGTTATTGGAGAAAATTATAATTTTATAGGACCTACGCGTCTTGAGGAAGTTTTTTACATTGCACAAAACGATGATCTAAAATACAAATTATTTGAATTGTTTTTTTTTTTAATTTTGCTAATTAATGAATATTTTATAAATATTTTGTAGATTATAGAGGAAAATCAGGTGAAGAGAAAGACGTGGACATAAAATGTTGCTCCAAACAGTGAGGAACGTTATTTCAAATGTCAAGTTCATTTAAATGCCCTTATGTAATACGTGTACATGTATACACAACAGAATAAATAAAGAAAATTCAATAAACATTTTACATGATTTTCCATGAATTTACTAGTTCGTAATACAAGTATAACATATTTAAAATCAAATAAGAAAAGTAAAAAGAGTAAAATTCGAAGCTTACGTCTCTTTCCACAGTTGAACTCCCACCACAATCAAATGATGTCACTTCCTGTTAAGGGCTTTTAGGGAATTGTAGTATTTCGGGGGGGGGAGGGCGATTGAGGACAGGGTGGATAAATAGCAAGTAAAATATAAACAGCATAATGAAATTAAGTGAAGTGTAGATTATCAAATTATTGAAGAAAAAAAATAATTTTATAGGACCTACACGTCTTGAAGAAGTTGTTTACATTGCACTGCGCACACAATAAAAATACAAAATTATATTTTGAAGTGTTTTTTTTTGTAATAGTTTGTTAAGGATATGTCAGAGTGTAGAGTGTGCAGTTTCCTAATGCGTGAGAAAATAAGCAGGACATTGTGGTTCAGCCTTTAAGCATATTTATTCCTCAACAGCAAGCAAACAACAACACGGCTCCATTCAATTCAAAATGGCGATCTACAATTAGCCAAACCAAATATGGTATGTGCGTCATGACGTCACACAATGGAAAACGGCTTACCGTAATACCACGAGTAAGAGCGCCATTAAATTGACAAATGGTCTGCATTTACATAGCACTTTTCAAGTCAATGAAGACCCCCCAAAGACTTTTACAATGTATTTCACACTTACCCATTCACACACACTCACACTCACACACCGATGGCAGCGTCAGCCATGCAAGGCGACTACCTGCTATCGGGGGCATTAGGGATTCAGTGTCTTGCGCAAGGACACTTTGACATATTTGACCCCAAAAATGGTGGTCTAGGTTTGATCATCTAAGGTTCTTATTGGCTAATGAGAGCTGTGGACCGTGAAAAAAAGCCTGCTATCGGCCGAGAGTGGTGTCATTTAAAAGGACAGAGGCTAACGGTGAAAGATTCTATAATTTGACTATAAGGGATATTATAAAATTAACTACAAAATAAGTATATGTACTCAGTCTGATGCAATAGAGATATTCACTGACTGTTTTTCTTCAAGGTACATTAGAAGGTTATGGAATGCATCAGACGTCTTTTAAATAACAGAATTCCTGTGAATGCTGACGGGAGAAGGCCAGACGCACAAAGACAAACATCTGCGACGCTCTTCGGCGAGGCGGCGGCGAAGGCCGATGCCCCGACATGTCAAAAAGACGTGGACGGAAGACGGAAGAGAGAGACGGGAATAGAGACGGGGGATCAGACATGGGAGGCTCGACGAATTCGACAATAATTCGGCTAAATTCGATGGAATTCACTTAATAAATACTTTAAGAAAATAAATCTGCCCCCGTGTGAAAATGCCCGCTATCTTTGTTCATGTTCCCATTAAGAAATGAGCATGCATTGTTAGGAGAATAAAGTTTGTGTTTGGTCAATGGATAACTAATTCGAACAATTTGGTAAACGCTACATTTGTCTCATCTCATCTCATCTCATTAGCCGTACCGCTTATCCTCATTAGGGTCGCGGGGGGGCTGGAGCCCATCCCAGCCATCTCCGGGCAGTGGGCAGGGGACATCCTGAACTGGTTGCCAGCCAATCGCAGGGCACACAGGGACAGACAACTCATTCACTCATTCACACCTAGGGAGAATTTGGACCGGCCAATTCACCTGAAATGCATGTTTTTGGAATGTGGGAGGAAACCGGAGTGCCCGGAGGAAACCCACGCAAGCACGGGGAGAACATACAAACTCCGCACAGGAAATCTGGAGCTGGATTTGAACCCACGACAGGTTCCCATGACATGAACTGTGCCGCACAAGCGCTAACCACTGCGCCGCCGTGCTGTACATTTGTAAATACAGTTTAATTCCCAACAACGGCCATATTGGGAATAGTTTTACGAGTTTGTTTCGGAGCAAAACAAACGGATTACAGCAAGGATTGTCCAGCAAAGCAGAAATGCTTTTAGGCGGATTTTTTTATCCGTCTGCATTATGGTGTGTTTTAGAGTAACTCTTTTACACGGTCGGATCATCTTAACATAGTTTATAAACATTTTGGAGTTTATAGAGAAAAATCAGGTGAAGAGAAAGACACGGACATGAAATGTTACTCCAAACAGAGACTCACCTGGTGACAAACAGCGAGGAACATTATATCAAATGTCAAGTTCAATTAAAGGGCCGTTACGTAATCTGCGTGTACACGCCCGGCAAATAAAGCTGGGCGGTGTTCACTATTTGATTTCTTAACAATACCGATAATAGCCTCTCTCCGCTTAACCGCTATTGTTGATTTTCGAGTCATGTCTCAAATATAATCTTCTTTGTGCAAATTCAAAACATGCATCTAATATAATCTACTTTGTGTCACACAGTTTCTCTCACGCGAGTACTAAAAAGGGAAAAGTGACATTTAGGAGCAAATGAGATGCCAATAATATTAAATTGAAAGGGCAGGTGCATGGTTTGTGTAGTCCTGATGAAGATAAAAGTTAAATATGTTCTCTATTAAGTATGTGGTAACAGGTAAAGGATTTTATACATTTGACTATAAAGGATTTTATACGATTGACTCATAATGCAATGGAGATTTTCACTGAGTGGGCTTTAGTACAATGTACAAGGGCAGGCTGTTCGAAATGCAGAATATTTTGTCTAGGGAATTTTGATAACAGCACTCGTGGAGGCCATGTGGTTTTGGGAAGTCAGACATCAAGGCGCTCGTGGATGAGATTGTAAAGCCCAGGGGGCTTCCTTGGCACGCCCATGGGAGGAGCCAGCACACCATTATGCGGGGAGAAGATAGCAAATAAGAGAAAGCTAAAGGACTTCAGAAGAAGGCTTCCCACTCAGACTCCAATCTCACTTCGGCCGTCTTCTGAGTACACTTAGTTCTTATTTTAAGAAAATAAATCCGCCCCCGTGTGCAAAATTCGGCTTTCCTGATCATTTTTCTCTCAAGAAACGAGCGCGCATGATTGTTGGGTGAAGGTAGGTTGTGTTTGATTAATGGAGTCAGATAACTCATTCGAACAATTTAATAAACGGTACATTTTGATAATTAATTCCCAACACGACCCAACTGAGTTCAAAGAGCCCTTATGCTTTGTTTTCCATTGCACTGGACTGCTTTTCTCTTATTTTTTGGGCCTGTTGAGGGCAGAGCGGAACAAACCTAAAAAAAATAAGAAATGCACGCAAATCACGGGTCCCTCTGTCGCCATCTCCTTGTTTAAGTCATGATTGCAGCCTTCAAATGCCGCACCCCACCTTGAAATCCCCAGTGTGTTGTATTTGAGCACTAGATGGCACTGCATTCTCTAAAGCAAACAAAAACCAGTGCCGAGAGCACAGCATAGCAGCAAGATGACTGACAAAGATGGTGGCGAGTACTAGGTAGGGATTCTCCTATGTAAAAGAAATACAAATTCCTCAACATATACTGTTTAAATGATAGATCAGGTATTATCACTCTCTGTGTCGCTCTTTTCTTTTCTTCCGCTTCCTTTCTTTCCCCCTCTCTCACGACTTATCTTTTTTATCTCTTTTGTTTCTCACGCTCTCTCACTCTCTCTCTTTTTCATTCTTTGTCCCGCCTACTCTCCTTTTCCCTCCCTCTTTCTCTTTTTTCTCTATCTCTCTTTTTCTTTCGCTTTAATCCACTAGTCCGGCCCCCGACAGAACGTTTGTTCTATCATGTGGCCCCTGAGTTCAAATGACTTTGACAACCCTGGGTTAAGGGAACCCATGTAATACTTTGTGCATCCTAGTGGTACAAAACCTTTTAACAGGGAATCATGCCCTTTCCTGTGGAGTGTCTTGGGCAAGTACAGCCTGGTGGCACCCATCCCTCTCCAGGCCAACATATGGAAACATTTATAACATTAAAAAAATAACACTGGTATGATCATTTGTGTATTTTTGCCTAGGATTCACATCAATGTGGGTTTTTTTTAATGAATGAAATATTTTTGTACCACTAGTAGACCCTAAATATGACAAACTGCCCCTTTAAGGAGGCATATATTACAAATAAAGAAGAGCAACGATGAGGGCAGTGCCAAGATTGGAGAGAATGCAAATAACGAGATACACGCTGGCTCAGGAAAAACCTCATTCCTCTCCTGGAGTTGACGTGCCGCTCTATTTTGGCACATGATAAAATTTGAATTGTTCTGTTACGCTTAATGTGGTATTTGACAGGCTGAGCTATAAAAGAAATGTGCACCAACTGCCGGACCCGGACACACGGTGGACCCAAACGCGTAACGGTTTCACACCCAGCTTTATTTACGGGAGCGGGGCAGTCATGCGCGGGAACAGAAACGCCAACGATTCGGCGATCGCTGGGCAGAGAAGTCAGGCGCGGGAAAACGGGAAGGCAGGGGCAGACGAGCGGGATACTAGATGGGACAGACGGGATCGATACCAGATACACGAGCGAGATACAGGTGAGGACGGGACAGACAGGATCGATACCGGATACACGGGCAAGGTACAGGTGAGGGCGGGACAGGCGGGATCGATACAGGATACACGATCAGGGTACCAGACAGGCCGGGATCAATACTGGATGAAGGATACTGGACAGGATGGGACGGACAGGACAGATACTGGATATAGGATACAGGACAGGACCGGACAGGCAGGGTCGATACAGGATACATGAGCAGGATACCGGACAGGACAGGCAGGATCGATACCGGATACAGGATACAGGACCAAATGGGACAGACGGGATCGATACCGGATACACGGGCAAGATACAGGTGAGAACGGGACAGACGGGATCGATACAGGATACACGATCAGGAAACCGGACAGGCCGGGATCGATACTGGATGCAGGATACTGGACAGGATGGGACGGACAGGATCGAGACCGGATGCAGGATACCAGACAGGACGGGACAGGCGGGATCGATACAGGATACACGAGCAGGATACCGGACAGGACGGGACAGGAAGGATCGATACTGGATACAAGATACACGAGCAGGGTAACGGACAGGACGGGACGGACGGGATCGATACTGGATACAGGTTACAGGACAGGACGGGACCTATGGGATCGATACCATACACGGGCAAGATACAGGTGAGGACGGAACAGGCAGGATCGATATTGGATACAGGATACACAGGCAAGATACAGGTGAGGACAGGACAGACGGGATGGATACAGGATACACGATCAGGATAACGGACAGGCCGGGTCGATACTGGATGCAGGATACTGGACAGGATGGGATGGACGGGATTGATAGAGAATACAGGATACAGGACAGGACGGGACAGACAGGATCGATACCGGATGCAGGATACCAGACAGGACGGGACAGGCGGGATCGACACAGGATACACGAGCAGGATACCGGACATGACGGGACAGGCAGGATCGATACCGGATACATGATACACGAGCAGGGTACCGGACAGGATGGGATAGACAGGATGGATGGGATTGATACTGGATACAGGATACAGGACAGGACGGGACAGACAGGATCGATACCGGATGCAGGATACCGGACAGGATGGGACAGGCCGGATCTATACAGGATACACGAGCAGGATACCGGACAGGACGGGACAGGCAGGATCGATACCGGATACAGGATTCACGAGCAGGGTACTGGACTAGACGGGCCAGACGTAATTGATGCTGGATACAGGATACAGGACAGGACGGGCCAGACGGGATCGATACTGGATACAGGAAACCGGACTGGATGGGACAGACGGGATCGATACCGGATGCAGGATACCGGACAGGGTGGGACAGGCGGGATCGATACAGGATACACGGGATCGATACCGGATGCGGGATACCGGACAGGATGGGACAGGCGGGATCGATACAGGATACACGAGCAGGATACCGGACAGGACAGGAAAAGCGGGATTGATACTGGATACAGGATACAGGATCGCACGGCACAGACGGGATCGATACCGGATACACAGGCAAGATACAGGTGAGGACGGGACAGGCGGGTTTGATACAGGATACACGAGCAGGATACCGGACAGGACGGGCCAGATGGAATCAATACTAGATGCAGGAGACACGAGCAAAATACAGGACAGGACGGGACTGATGGAATTGATACCGGACAGAACGGGACAGCGTCAAAATGCTTGCCTTGCAAGTGCAAAGGCTCGTTGACGGACTGACAAGGAGTGAATGAGAGCACTGACTGTAAATAGGGGGGGAACCAATCGGGCAACGAGCGGCAACTGGTGCCAAACGAGCGGGCACAGGTGAGGGCAATGGGCAATCGTGACACAAAGAAGCTCATAAATCACAATAAAGTATATATGGGCCTGAATCGATCACGCTGATGTGTCCCTCACAGTGAAAAGGAATCTGAGGCCTCCGGTCCAGAAAGAACAAGAGTGTCAAGAAGAAGAAAGGAGAGAAAAGGAGACATTGCACCGAGGCGAAAGGCAAACAGTCCCGTGAAAACACACACGAACACAAGAGCCACTTGAAAGCGTCGGAAGGCTTTTTTGTTTTTGTTTTCAAAGCACTCAGAGGTGTCCCACCCTCAAAGTCAAGTGGGCCAAGTGAAAGCAAAACTGGCCCATGGGTGGGCTGATACTAATTAGCCACAAAAGACCATCAATGGCCCTGTTGTTTTATTTTTTTTAAATGAATATTTAACCCCTTCGTGTACCTGTAAAATTGGCCTAAAAGAGGAGGAAGATGCTTTCTATCGCCAACAAACTGGACTGCTCGACTTGCTCTGGAGCCACACACGGGTCTCTCTGTCAGAGTTTATAAAGATATAAACTCTTTGCTGGCAGAATTATTCAGATAAAAACACTTATTGAGTTTTGACCTCCTTCGGTCAGTAGGCGTGGTTTATTGACGTCACAGATAAGTAGGAAAAGGAGTCACACATGAGTGTCATATTACATTACAATGAAAATTAGACTGAAAACGTATTACAAATAATAGAAATAATGTGTGTGTGATGATTACTTGTACATTAGAAATATAAAAACAGGTTAATTTCATAGCAAAGGAGTCTGAGAAATAGACAACTAAAAATAGCTAACTTTACACTTTCGCTCTCCCTTGTTGCTCCCTTGTGCTTTTTCAAAAATGTTTGATAACGGAAAAATATGCGGTTTCTGTAGAGAAGAACCGGAGTTAAATGCAGTTTTCCACCCAGTTTACATGATGGCAGCAAAGTATCATGTAAAGTAAGGTGGATCATGTCTTTATTCCATACAGTTGTGCAATAAAACGGCATTTTTTGAGATCACAATTTGGCAGTACGGAAATTATTTGGTGTCATTATTTGTGGCGCCAGGTTCTGTCACGGTTGCCACGGTGCCCAATTGGCGCCGCCCATGGACACCAGTTGAAACGCGATGACAGATTGCTCCCTGGGACTACTTAAACGCTGTCTTGTGAGTCGCCTGGTGTCGGAGCGTCTGCGGAACTCCTGCTAAACTCTGTTGTGATACGTCAAGCCCTGTGAATCCCCGTTTTTGCCTGTATTTTGCTCGTTTTGTTCTCGCCCTGAACTGTTTGATTTTGACCACCTCCTCGTTCCGATCAATCTACTTCTGCGACCGACGATCCCCGGATCGAGTGTGCCCTCATTCCTCCTATCCCCAATAGACTGTGAGTTACGTTACGCGAGTGGGTTCTGCTTCCTGTTTCCTGTCCTGGTTTCTGACATTTGGTACAGTACTTTTATTTTTACAACAGATTCTTGAGCCTGTGATTTGGATTTGTTCTTGACTAATAAATACCTAGTTAAAAGATTAAAAAGAAAGTTTCTAATTTGTGTGTTTTGACTGTCACGGGACATCTTTGGAAAGCAACCGAGGCAAAAAAACGAAGGATTACCGTATTGTATTATATTGAACAACTAATTGTCAACTTCCTGATCATGAATATAATTAAAGAACTACTACTCGACAATTGTACATTCTTACTGGTTCACAGTTCATGTGAACAATAATGCTTTACAAACGCTACACTAACGCTAAACTAATGTAAGATTAAGACAATTGGTCCTGGTGAGTATGAAGAATATTTGTGCGACGTTAATTTGTGTTAGTTTTGTATGTTTAATGGACTCAAAAGTGCGCGGCTAATGCTAAGCTAACGCAAATATAATACTTAAACTGCCAATAATTTTGTATTCTGTGATCCCATGACTTAAGTTTGGGAATGAAACTGTCTTTGTAAGTATGGAGAATGTTTGTGTGGCGTTAATTTATGTCAGTTTTGTATGTTTAATGGACTCAAAAGTGCGCGGCTAATGCTAAGCTAACGCAAATATAATACTTAAACTGCCAATAATTTGGTATTCTGTGATCCCATGACTTAAGCTTGGGAAGAAAACTGTCTGTGTAAGTATGGAGAATGTTTGTATGGCGTTAGTTTATGTCAGTTTTGTATGTTTAACGGACTCAAAAGTGCGCGGCTAATGCTAAGCTAACGCAAATATAATACTTAAACTGCCAATAAATCCGTATTCTGTGAACCCATGACTTAAGCTCGGGAAGAAATATGTCTCTGTAAGTATGGAGAATGTTTGTGTGGCGTTAATTTGTGTTAGTTTTGTATGTTTAATGTACTCAAGAGAGCGTGGCTAATGCTAAGCTAACGCAAAGATAACATTAAGTTGCTCATAATGACGCATTCTGTGATCTCCTTACTTAAGCTTGGGAAGAAATGTATCTCTGTAAAAGCGGAGAACGTTTGTTTGGGGTTAGTTTGTGTAAGAGTTATAAAATTTAAAATTAGAATTAGAATTCTCTTTATTGTCATTGATATCAAACATCGCATGCAACGAAACATGGCCCCCCAGGGCGAAACATGTATGATAGAGACTTTGAAGGGAAAAGAGATAAAAGACTAGATTTTAAAAATAAACACAACATTTAAAATTGTTTATAGAATCGAATAGAATAGAATAGACCTTTATTGTCATTGTTACAAAATGGGTTAAACATATTGTAACAACGAAATTGGACGTGGCACTCCAGTTTTACATTTGACAGTGAGGATAAAAGAAACCAAATAAGATAAAGGAACAAAGAAGGTAAGGTTATGGTTTACACAATATAATATTGTCATGAACCGGAACAGGAGGGGAACCCAAATGCGTGACGTTTCTCACACAAGCTTTTATTTTACAGGAAATGGGGAGTCATGCACGTTAACCCAAACGCCGGTGATTCGGTGATCGTTGGGCGGAAGACATAAGGCGGCAGGAAGCCAGAGGCCGACGAGATCGATACCAATTGCACATGCAGATATCGGACAAATGGGGTCGATACCGGACAGGACGGGACAGGCAGGATTGATATCGAAACTGGACATCGAAATTACACAGGACAAACGGGAACAATACCGGACAGGAAACACAAGCAGGAAGCCGGACAGAGTCAAAACCGACGTCTTGCGGGTGAAGAGGTTTGTTGACGGACGGACCAAGGGTGAGTGAGAGAACTGAGCTTAAATAGAAGCGAAGCCAATCTGTCAACAAGCCGCAGCTGGCGCCACATTGGAGGGGCCAATTGGGCGCTATGGCAACTGTGACAGTTTATATGTACGAGGGTGCTGAACTCTAAACTTGCATCTTAGCCAAAATTCTCACTATAGAATAAAATGTATTTTTGGTTGTGTGTCAGCAGTAGCGAATGGTAGGCAAGGCGTGGGGGAGGAGGCGTGGCTTATACAGGAACCACAAACCAACTGTAAATCAATGGGGCAAATGTACGCATAGGATTTATGGTAAAACGGCGCTAAATCTAGGTCTTGGAAAATTATTTTTGCATTAAAAAAATGCCTGGAGATAAAAATGTCCTGGACATTACTCAGAAATGGAAAGATCTTGGAGCGGTTTGAAGTTTTTTTTTGGTAACTGTAACACAGGGGTGTCTAACTCATTTTAGTCTGGGGCCACGTGGTTGAGAAACAGTCCTCACCGGGGCCGGACTAGTAAATTACAGACAAAGGCAGACAGAGAGAAAAAAAAGAAAAAAAAATTTTATGAACATATATAGAGGAAGAGAGAGATAGGTAAGAGAAAAAAAACTGGGAGAGGAAACGCAAGCGAGTGAAAAAGACACTGGGAGAAAATGATAAGTTAAACAGAAAGTGAGAGAGATAAAGAGACTGAAAGAAAGAAGATAGAAAAATATTTTGAAAAAAGAGAGAGAGAACAGAAAGACAGAGACAAGGAAATAGAGAAAGAAAGTGATAGAGAGCAAGTTACACTCAGGGAGGAAAAAAAAGTGAGACAGAGATAAAGGGAGAAAAAGAGAGACAGAAAGGATAAGAGATAAAGAAATTTAAAAAAAGGGACACAGAGAGAAAAAGACCAGGACAGAGAGAGCAAAGGAAATAGAGAGAGAGAGAGAGAGAGAGAGAGAGAAAACGGATAGAGATACTTGGAGAAAGAAAGTTAGAAAGATAGAGAAAGAGAGAAGGAAAGAAAGAAATGGGTTGCTTTGGATGTGGCGATACCCAGTGGACCAATTTGAAGCTGCTGCTCATTTTTCTCTTATGGTTCTCTCTTCATTGTCTTGCGGGCAGGGTGGGGTAGGGTTACTTTAACCGGACTTCGGGAGTAACGGAATACATGGAACTGCAAAAATGATGTTGGCAAGCTTTATTTTAATTTTGTTTCTGTCGCATTTGATGTTGGTTTTGCCGGAGATCAAAGCCAGGAGAGAAAGCTTACCACGTGTTGTGATTCATCATTTGATTCCTATTTAGTTTCTTTTGTCTTTTATGAGCAGATTTGGTATTGGAGTCATTCAAAAGTCATTGAAAGTAATCCACTTAAAGTAACCCTACCCAACCCTGCGAGTCTTTCTTCCCGTCTCTTACTATTTCTCTTTTTATATCTTGTTTCTCACGTTCTCTCTCTCTTTTTTCTCTCTCATCCTCCCTTTTTCTCTCACTCTCTATCTCTCTCTCTTTCACTCTCTCTGTCTCTTCTTTTTCTCTTTGTTCCTCTTTGTATCTTTCTCTTTTTGTCTTTTACCTTCTTTTGCTCTCTCTTCCTATTTTCCTTTTCTCTCTCTCTTTCTCACTCTCACTCTCTCTCTCACTCTTACTTTTCCCTTCTCTCTTTCCCCCTTTTCTTTATTCTCATTCTCTTTTCTATTTCTCTTTCGATGTCATTTTTTCTAGTTCTTTCTCAGGGTTGGGTAGGGTTACTTGAACTGGATTACTTTCAATGACTTTTGGATGACTCCAATACCAAAAGAAACTAAAGAATGAATAAAATGACTCCATTTTGTGCAGGCTTGGGGAGTAACGGAATACACGGAACGGCAAAAATGATGTTGGATTTATTTTCATTTTGTTTCTGGCGCATTTTATGTTAGTTTTGCCGGAGATCAAAGCCAGGAGAGAAAGCTTACTACGTGTTGTGAGTCATCATTGTATTCCTATTTACTTTCTTTTGCCTTTTATTAGCATATTTGCTATTGGAGTCATCCAAAAGTTATTGAAAGTAATCCAGTTCAAGTAACCCTACCCAAACCTGGCCACATTTGGCCCGTGGGCCATGAGTTTGACACGTGTGCTGTTACAAAATACAATTTCTTTTTTTTGCATCCTAATGATGTGACTTTTTTTTTTCACAAGGAAGTTTCAGTCTCGCAAGAGAGTCTCCCCACATAAACTCAGCGGGATTACATTTTGTCCACAGAAACACGGCACCCATGCAAAGCAGGCCCGAAAAGCTTGGCCCGACTCCACGCTGAATTTTAAGTGAGTACTTTTCTACTCTTGACTCGGCCCCCCCTCACATCTCCCTTCTCTCACACATCAAGGGACTCCTTCCCGGGGCCCCCGGGGGCCGATATTTCTCGATTCCTTTGTGGCAGGTGGAGCCCAACCCCTGCTGTATATAAGAGGGCCGGAGGGCTCGGTGATAAGAAGTCCTTCCCAAGACAAGCCCGGCCATGCGGTGTAAAGTCCTCGTCTTTGCGGTCCTGTTGCACCTCGTAAACAATGGTGAGTATTGTGGACTGGCACAATGGCCGTTTTGTTGCGCGACTGTATTTTTACTCAACTGTACTCCAAAGGGGACCGGGTACTAGGTAAGGTCCCAGACTAGAGGGCAGAGTTTTCTGTGTGCGGGGTTTTTACGATGCTTATTACGTGAGCTGGTTTCCCGATTGTTTTGTTTGGGAACAGTAGTGTAACACTCTGGAGTGTTAAGTAATAAATCACAACCTGGACTGAACAGCAAACAGGTGACCAGGTAAGGTCTGAGACTAGAGGACAGTTTTCTGTTGGCAGGGTTTTTACGATGCTTGTTACATATCAGTGAGCTGGTTTCCTGGTCGATTTGTTTGGGAACAGTAGTGTAACACTTTGGAGTGTTAAATAATAAATCACAACCTGGACTGAACAGCAAACAGGTGACCAGGTAAGGTCTGAGACTAGAGGACAGAGTTTTTTGTTGGCAGGGTTTTTAGGATGCAGGGTTTTTATGTATTAAAGAGCTGGTTTCCTGAACGTTTTGTTCGGGAACAGTAGTGTAACATTTCGGAGTGTTAAATAATAAATCACAACCTGGACTGAATAGCAAACAAGTGGCCAGGTAAGGTCTGAGACTAGAGGACAGTGTTTTCTGTTTGCAGGGTTTTTATGATGCAGGGTTTTGACGTATCAATGAGCTGGTTTGGGAACAATAACGGTGTAACACTTTCAAGTACTGTTATAAACGTGTACTAAACAGTGGATGTGGACTGTGATTTAGACAATTCTGAGTCTTGTTTTGAATCAATGAGATGGTTTCCTGATTGTTTCCTGTTGTATTCATGTATATATGTGCTTGTGCGGCACAGTTCTGAGGTCATGAGATCCAACTTCCTGTGTGGAGTTTGCATGTTCTCCCTGTGCTTGCGTGGGTCTCCTCCCACATTCCAAAAACATGCATATCAGGTGAATTGACTGGTCCAAATTGTCCTTAGGTGTGAATGAGAGAGCGAATTGTCTGTCCTTGTGTGCCCTGCGACTGGCCGGCAACCAGTTCAAGGTGTCCCCTGCCCACTGCCCGAAGACAGCTGTGACCTTACTGAGGATAGGCGGTGCAGATAATGGATAGATGGATGGATGGATAGTCCCATGTTTCTGTGGGTATATTATA
Organism: Urocampus carinirostris; assembly: GCF_059441175.1. Taxonomy (NCBI): domain Eukaryota; kingdom Metazoa; phylum Chordata; class Actinopteri; order Syngnathiformes; family Syngnathidae; genus Urocampus; species Urocampus carinirostris. The sequence continues at coordinate 27,869,198 of NC_142367.1, read as the reverse complement.
TATATATATATATATATTATATATATATATATATATATATATATATATATATACATATTTTTCTGCCCTTCAATTATTTTCGTAACATTTATCATAACAGGCATAAAGTATAGTTTCATCAGAAAAACAATACTATGTATCATTAAAACCCGTTTTATCATCTTTCTAGCGCTGATTTTAAACCATAAAAAGCAAGCAAAATGAATACAAAACATGTACAATTATCTGCAGATGTTTTCTGTACATTAATTGAAGTTAAGAGGATTTATTTATGTATTTATTTCTGCAGTAGCTTTATTTCTATAGACATTTTGCTCCTGTGTCAGCTGTGCACTCTCTTGTCACCGGGCTAATATTCGTGAGGAAAAAAAGAGCTCATAAATATTAGTATTATTTTCATTTTCTTTGAAAAACGATTTTATTGTTTAACTGGTAGTCAATATTGGTCATTTCAACAGAAAGAAAGTTGGAAATATGATATTTACACTGTATATATATAGACAGTAGCGTTCAAAATGTTATGATCCCCTAGACAATTTTGTTTTTTCCATGAAGTCACTTTTTTATGAATGAAATGAGTTGCAAAATACATAGAAAGTATTTCTAAGACATTTAGAAGGTTAGAAAAAAAGGTTTTTATTTTCCCCCAAAATTGTATCCCTCAAATAATTAACATGTCTACGTGACCCAAAACTTTTGAACGAGTATATATATATATATATATATATATATATATATATATATATATATATATAAATATATATAAACATTCTAAAAAGTCATTAAAAATTATACTTAAATAAGAAATATTAACGGATGTATTATTGTGAGGACCCGAACGGGAACAGGACCCACTTGCGTGACGTTTACCACAAGTTTTATTGAAGGAAAGAGAAAGGGCTGCGCCCGCGATCCGGTGTTTGCTGGAGGCGGGAAGGGAATTGCTCTCGTACTCGGAAAAACAGGTCAGTAGCCAGGACAGGAGAGCAAAAACGTGGTCGGAAACGAGTCGTAAGCCAGGACAGGAGAGCAGACGTGGTCGGGGACAAAAAGAGGTTGAAAGTCGGGACGGGAGAGTAGACGTGGTCAGGATAAAAAAACGGGTCGAAGCCGGGGGACAGACGGAAGCAAAAAATGGGACAGGTTGAAGTCAGGGTCGAAAAAGGCTTGCCTAGTGTGAACTGAGGTTCGCAGACGGACTGACAACAGGTGACTGACAGGACTGCGTTCAAATACTGCCAGGGAGCCAATCAGAACCCGCGGCAGTTGGCGCCAAATGAGCGGGAACAGCTGAGTCACATCAGTAATCATGACGATTATACCAAAAGACATAAAAAAAGAGCCAAACAAGATTCAGATTCAGATATACTTTATTCTTGTACACGTGTATACAGAACGAAATGTCGATACATCTGACCCGCACAGTTTCCTTGAATGTACAGATATAAATAAAATGTTAGAGTATTGAAGTACTAATAATATACTAAATAATGATAGCTATGTATAGTATTATACAGTAGTGCAAAGAGTGCAAGAGGAGCAGCTAACCAGATGTGCAAAATGGGCAGGGAAACAAGTCACTATACAATAACAATAACACTGGAGTACGATAGTGCAGAGGAGAACAGATGTGCAAAGGAGTGGCTAGGTATAAGAGAACTGCCAGTAGTGCAAAAAAACAAAACAAACAGATGTACAGAAAATGATATGTAAGACATTGCGTTGCTTTCCTGTCTTGCGGCACTATTTGTATTCCAATCATCATTGTGGCTTGGATGCTGTTCCATTACCCTTCAGCAACGCTTAGCTTTATTTTTAGCATCAGCTAAAATCGACCAAATCTGTGAGAGATATTTAAAAAATGGCATGTAATTCACAATGTCTTATGTTTGCTTTCACTGAAAACAGTATTCAACGTCTCTTAAACGTAATTGCACTCTTATATGAACAAGCAGAGTTATCATGTTGAGTTTAACATAGTCATTGCGCCAATGCACTGGTTCTCGAATAGTGGGGCGGTCCTTCCTGAGGGTGGGAATGGGGATTTTTTTTTTAACTTTCCCAGAATAAAGTGCAATTGCACATCCACTACACCAGGTGGCAGTGGCATTCTCAATGGCAGAGTGTTTTGTTTTCATTTAGCCTTCACGCAGTGCATTAAGCACAGAGTGTAAGCATTGAGTATGAAGTGTAGACACAAAATATATTGACAGGCGGGGTAAAGTGACTAACAAAAGTCTCCTCCCGTAGCCCTTCACTGCGACTTATGTTAAAAATGTTGCCAGCGAACAGCATGAAGCTAAACTTAACTTGACACTTAAAGACAACCCAATCACGCTGACAAGACAGTTTTTCTGTCCTGAGGCATCTGTACACCAGGTAGAGTTAGGCCGACGTGGCTAGATGTTTCCTGGAGAAACTGGGGATAATTACCGTTGATATCAAGTGATCTTTAACTACTGGAATGGAGCTTGGAGCGGTCTTTCAGTTCACTGAAACATCTTTATACTACTTCATGTCTTTCAAACAAGTCCAAATTACAACAACAAATTAGCCTAGTTTGGCATCCTAGCATAGCATAGCTGTCCTTTTCGGGGTAAGATACCAGTCTGACCACACGAATGTTCCTACCTTTTGAAGGATTTTATAATTTATTCATGCCCCTGTGTGGAAATGCCGGTCTCTTGTCAATATTTTCCCTAAATTAAGAAAAGAGCATGCATTGTTGGGAGAATGAATTGATGGTTTTGTTACGTTAATGGAGTCAGATAACTCATTCGAACAATTTGGCAAACATTTGTAATAGTTTTTTCCCTCACACTTTATACAAAAATAATGTGCGCCACCCCATGGACTCATCAAGAATAACACTCAATGACAGAAATACATTCTGTCTCTCACATAACATGTCTACCATCAATATTGATATATTTGTTTTTTCTGCGCCAATATTATGTGATCACTTAAAAAGAAGAACGATCTTGGCGTGGCGGGAGAGGAATTCTTCTTCCAAGGGGGGGCGTGAAAGAAAATTATAGAGAGGCCCTGCGCTAATGAGATATGACTGGAAAAGGACTCTAATTAGCGATTCCCACATTAGGACCCATCTGGAGGAAACACTTGTCATCAAATAGACCGTTGTCCTCACGTTTACGATCGACGGGCCTTCAAAGGTAAAAAAAACAAACCAAAACATCCGTATGAATGTAAAATTTTTCCGTAACACGATTTTGTATTTGCTGACAAGTATTTATTGGTCCCGGTTACTAATTAAGCTCATCACCGGCAAGAGTTGACCGACCGGCTTGAGAGTCACTTGAGAACGGGTACTCGTGGCTCACAACAATGCTCTCTCGTCAAAAGAAAACAAGTCGGCATCTCAAAGAAACCATTCAGGTTTCTGACGTGTTTGCGTGAACACACTTAAGTTGTTTTATGTTTTTTTTTTTTCATGCTTTCATTTATATTCATTAACCGGGACATTCTATTGTGTAAGACTTTTATTTCCGTGTTGCGAAAACCATTTGTGACACAGCCTCACCCGCCGTCATGGAAATATACAATAAAAAAACAATTAAATGATTACATTTGCTGATTTTTTTTATATCATGTTTTGAATACTAATATACAATTAGAATAGAATAGAATATAATCTACCTTTATTGTCATTGTTCAAAAATGGGTTAACATATTGTGACAACGAAATTGGGCATGACACTCCAGTTTCACACATTCACAGTGAGATAAAAAGCCAAGAAGATAAAGGAACAGAGAAGATAAGGTTATAAAACAAGGAGGATGCTGAACGTCTGCAGATGCAGATTGAGGCACATCATTTTCATGCCTCATGGCAGAGGGCGATAGTGAGACCAAGAATTAGGATATGGTCAACACCTCAGCCCCAAACTGTCAGGACAAGAACAGAAACAGGACCCAATTGTGTTACGTTTCTCACAATTTTTATTAGAGGAAAGAGGAAGGGCTGCGCAAGTCGCTCTCGTACTCGGATTGTGATCTGAACACGGAAGTGGATCTTCCGTAACGAGCGATGGTGGTGTCAAGGACGGAAAAACAGGTCGATAGCAGGATAGGAGAGCAGACACGTGGTCGGGGTTAGAAACGGGTCATAAGCCGGGACGAGAGAGCAGACGTGGTCGGGATCAAAAACGGGTCGTAAGTCGGGACGGGAGAGAAGACGTGGTCAAGATCGAAGCCGGGGGACAGACGGGAGCTAAAAACTAGACAGATTGGAGTCGAAAAAGGCTTGCCTAGTGTGAACTGAGGTTCGCAGACGGACTGACAACAGGCGACCGACAGGACTGGGTTCAAATACTGACAGGGAGCCAATCAGAACCCGCGGCAGTTGGCACCAATTGAGCGGGAACAGCTGAGTCACATCAGTAATCATGACACAAACAATAGAATTAGCGATCGTATTGCAAGCTAACAGCAATTTAAGCCATTCTTTGTTTGCAAATGAGATTAGAAATGGCACTCCTGAGTAAAACGCGTATTAAAGACTTTGCAGAGAAAAAAGATAAGAGACTATCAGGAAAAATAGGCCCAAAAGAGTCATTCTAACATCGTGCTTGGAGAATTAAGCCTCAGTTATAATAAGAATGCAATAAAAAAGAAAGTGCATTTTAACAATAGTGCAGAGAAAAAGACTTGCTTTATACGTTTACACCAAAGCATTTGTTTCTATGTTAGAGTTTATATATGTACTTGAGTATGTTATATTCTGTATTCATAAACGTATTTTTTGTTGAGCCAATCAAATGTCAACTTGACTTGTAAACCTCATCTGATGTGACAGAGGCACACCTAACAATACCAGCTTTGTTTAAAATAATTGCAGTTGAAGAAGAATCAAGAATGTCTAAAAGTATTTTTACTTCTTACCTAACTAATTACTTATTTGATGCTTAACCACAAATCCAATAATAACTAGATTAATCAAGTTTTTACTCCTTACCATTTAGGCCAGTCTCTGAGATCTACCTTGTAAATATCTTTGTCCATTCAGCCTAACATTATTTGTATCTTGTTTTTCTCTTTAGTCTTTTTTACATATTAGTTCTAGAACGACACTTCTAATCTGGTTATAAACAATGACAATGAACACATTTGCATTTTGCACAGTGACATCTAGTTGCCTAATAATCAATACTGTCACTTTAAAAATTTAGAAAATAAAGCTCCAAATTAATTTTAAAGGTCTTCAAATTAACCCAAATAACTGACACTACATAGTTTCCAGAATGCATATTTCTTCACATAATGTCAGGGGTGTCAATCTTATCTGAGCTCGGGAGCCACATGGTAGGAAAAGCGTTCTTATGGGGGCCGGACTACTAATTTAATGGCATAAAAAGGGTCAGGACCAGAACAGGAAACAGGACCCACTCGCGTAACGTTACTCACAGGTTTATTGGGGAGAAGGGAAAGGAGCGCACATATCCGGAGATCGCTGGTCAGTGGGAGTAGGTTGCTCAGACACGGAGGTGGGACTTCCGTGGCGAGCGATGGTGGTGTCGGGAACAGTAAAAAGTCTAAAACCAGGAGAGGGGAGTAGACGTGGTCGAGATCACATACGGATTGTTATCTGGGGCGGGAGAACAGACGTGGTCCAGATCAAAACAGGCCGTAATTTGAGACGGGAGAGCAGACGTGGTCGAGATCAAACAGATTGTAGCGGGAAAAAAACAGGACAGGCGAAAAAGGGCTTGCCGTGTAAAAACGGAGATTCGCAGACAGACCGACAAAAGCGGACTGACAAGACAGAGTTTAAATACTGACAGGGAGCCAATCCATCAACAAGCTACAGCTGGCGCCCACGGGTGGGGCCAATTGGGCACCATGGCAACCGTGACAAAAAAAGTGTTCCATAGCTTAGCTGCTTTACAGTAATAACAGAGAAGCAACAAGAAAAAACAAAAAATGAAAATAAAAACAATACATAAAACAGTTTTCTAGTTTTGCTGCCATGTCTCGCAAGCGGACAGGAAAGCTATGCGATGTTTTTGTCCCCGTCACAGACCAGGAACGGAGACGGGACCCAATAGCGTTGGTTTTACTCAGTTTTTATTAAGAAGGAGAACAGGACTTGCATCCACGATTCGATGATCGTCGGTCACGGGTAGCAGATAGCAGGAACGTGGAAGTGGCACCTCCGTGTCGAGCGAGGGTAGTCGTTGATAGCAAGAAAAAGAGGTCGATGGCCGGGACGGAGGAGCAAAAACAGAATCGTGTCCAGAAAAGAGGTCGGCAACAGGTATCAGGCAGGAGACAGGGCAGGGTAGAGTCGGAGAGTCACAAAAACTTGCCTAGCTGGGAGCATAGGTTTCGCAGACGGTCTGACGGGTTCTTTCAGGAAGAGTTTAAAAAGAGTCGAACAGCCAATCAGGGTCCGTGGCTGCGAGATGATTCCTTGTGTTTGACACAAGTGTCCTCCGTCTTCACACAGCGTCCTCGGTGGACATGGAAAGCAGACCCAACGCAAACGCGAGCCTCCCCTGCAACGTGAGCCTCAACCTGGACCGAGCTGAGGCGGCTTTTTTGGAAGTGGATTGGGTGAACAACGCGAGCGTCGTTGTGGCCTCCTTTAAGAACGCCACGGCGAGGAATAAAGATGGCTTCTTTTGGACCACGGGACGTTTCCTCGACGGGGACTTCTCTCTGTCCGTCCTTGGCGTCAATCTGAGCCTGCAGGGGGCGTACCAGTGCACGGTTCGCTTCAACTCTACAGTTCTGCTTTCTAGCACGGTTGCACTCAGCGTCGTCGGTAAGTTGATGAGGCTTATCTTTCCCCTGTTTTTTTTATACCTATCTTGTCAGGACCAGAATGCAGACAGGACCCACTTGCGTTACGTTTCTCACAAGTTTTATTAGAAGAAAGAGAAAGGGTTGCGCCCACGATCCGATAAACGCTGGAAGAGGGTCGCTCTGAACGCGGAAGTGAAACTTCCGTGGCAAGTGATGGCGGTGTCGAAAACGGAAAACGGGTCAGTAGCCGGGACAGGAGAGCAAAAACGTGGTCGGGGTCAGAAGCGAGTCGTAAGCCAGGAAAGGAGAGTAGATGTGGTTGGGGACAAAAAGAAGTCGAAATTTGGGACGGGAGAGTAGCCGTGATCGGGATCAAAAATGGGTTGTAGCCAGGGGAAAGACAGGAGCAAAAATCAGGTTGGAGTCAGGGTCGAAAAAAAGGCTTGCCTAGTGTAAACTGAGGTTTACAGACGGACTGACAACGGTGACAGAAAGGAGTGGGTTGAAATAGGGACAGGGAGCCAATCAGAGTCAAAGGAGCGGGCACAAGTGATTCACATCGGTAATCATGACATATCTATTTTCCAGAATAATAGTCACAGTTTTTTTATAGTTTAGCCAGGGGTGCGACTTATACTCCGATGCGATTTGTGTGTGAAATTATTTTTATATCATTTCGCATGTTTTTTCTACACTAAACCTTATGTGTAACATGATTAACACATTATAACATCATTCCACATCTTATTTTCACACGAAATCGAAAGAGGGCACTCTAAGCCTTATTTCAACATTTCCGATCATTTACAAAAACAACTGAGAAGAGCTGAATCAAATCGGTAAATAAAAGAAAATTGAAGATTACTCATATATGTCAGGACCAGAACGGAAACAGGATTCAATAGCAAAACGTTTACCACAAGTTTTATTGGAGGAAAGAGGAAGGGCTGTGCCCACAATCCGGTGTTCGCTGGACACAGGAAGCGAGTCGCTCTCGGATTCGGACTGTGATCCGAAGACGGAAGTGGATCTTCCGTAGCGAGCGAAGGCGGTGTCAGGGGCAAAAAAAAACGAGTCAGTAGACGGGACTGGGAGAACAAAGCGTGGTCAAGGTCGGAAACGAGTCGTAAGCCAGGACGGGAGAGTATACCTAGTCGGAATCAAAAATGGTTCGTAAGGGACGGGAGAGCAGACGTGGTCGGGATCAAAACAGGTTGTAGCCGGAGACAAACGGGACCAAAAACGGAACAGCCGGGAGTCAGGGTCTAAACAGGCTTGGCTTGTATACACAGAGGTTCGCAGACGGACTGACAACAGGGGGTGACAGGACTGGGTTCAAATAGGAACAGGGAGCCAATCACCGCAGCGGTTGGTGCCAAATGTGCTCTCACATCGGTAATCATGACATATCTATGACCAAATATGTCAAATTGTCTTACATTGTTACTCTGTTGTACTTTGCCCCATTTCTTTGCTAACAATTATACATTTTGTAGGGATGCACCATCACAACGTTTTAAACGATCGATTGGAATACTTAAATCTTTCATAGTTATGGATACTGAATCCAGATGCAGACACTTACAATTCACGTGACTGTACTGTGTGTGTCGCAAGCCAGAAACGGAGACAGGACCCAATAGCGTTTGTTTTTACTCAGTTATATTGAGAAAGAGATTGTCGGACACGGGTAGCTGATGGCAGGAACGCGGAAGTGGCACTTACGTGTTGAGTGAGGGTAGTCGAAGGCAGGAGGAAAACAGGTCGATAGCCGGGACGGGGGAGCAAGGGCGGTAACGAGTCCAGAAAAGAGGTCGGCAACAGGTATCAGGCAGGAAACGGGGCAAAACGGGTCGATGGCCGGGACGGAAGAGCAGGGCAGAAACGGGTCCGGAAACAGGTCGGCAACAGGTATCAGGCAGGAGGAAACAGGGCAGGAGATTGTCGGAAGGTACAGAGCTTGCCTAGCTTCAAGCGTAGGTTCGCAGGACAGTCTGACACTGGTAACAGGGAGACAGGGGGTTTAAAAAGTGGCAGGGAGCCAATCAGCGACCAGAGCTGCAGGTGCCCCGAATCAGTAATCAAGACACTGAGGCTTTTACGAATAAACGTGACTTGACCGAACCGGGTCACGAATAGTTCTTGTACCGCAGTTTTCCGACCGTGTACTTTTCCGTCCCAAGCCCCACCGTCGGTGTCCGTCCCCCAGCGATGGCTGGCGCTGGGGGCAGAAGGCCAGCTGGAATGCCTGGCCGAGGCTTTCTACCCCCCACCGGTGGCCTTCACTTGGACCAGAGACGGACAAGTCATTCACAGCAGCGGGCCACTGGACGGGGAGAAGACCTTCGGGGGTTTCTACCTTGCCGCCAGCAACCTCACCTACTACCCGACGGGATGGGACCGCAACACCACCTTCGGCTGCAAAGTCAGCCACCGGGGCGGCGACACAGAGCTTCGTTTTCTCCTTAACGTCACCTGTGAGTGCCGTCACGTTAGCCAAATTTTCACATTTTATTTGTGAGGACTCGGGATGAGGAAAGGGTGATTTTGGCTGACTCTGCCCTATACGCTTCTCTCTGTTCAGCAAATGTGTGCTGCGCTTTTTAAGTATTTCCAGAATAGTATTGTCTCAGTAATTCTGTAGTATTTCCATTGTTATATTACCGTAGTTGTATTTTTGTATTATAGCATGACTTCCTATAATATTTGTTTTTCTTTTTCAGAATGAAAGCAAAATATATTCCCTGTTTTCGACCACTAAATTTGATATTTGGTTTTGTAGTATTCCGTAGTGCAGTAGTTAGCATATTTGCCTAGCACTTGAATGGTCATCCGGGAGGGACTCCGTGTAGAGCCACTGCTCCTCCGCATTGAGAGGAGGCAGTTGAGGTGGCTCGGGCATCTGATAAGGATGCCTCCTGGACGCCTCCCTCAAGAGGTGTTCTGGGCACGTCCCACCAGCAAAAGACCCCGAGGGCGACCCAGGACACGCTGGAGAGACTATGTCCCTGGGATGGCCTGGGCACACCAAGGGATCCCATTGGACGAGCAAGATGAAGTGGCTGGGGATAGGGAGTTCTGGGCATCCCTTTTAAGTCTGCTGCCCCCGCGACCCGACCCCGGATAAGCGGAAGACAATGGATGGATGAATGAATGGATGGATGGATGGATGGAGAGGGATGGGCGCCACCAGGCTGTACTTGCCCAAGACACACCACAGGAAATGATGCCCCTATGACCCAAGTGGTTAAGGGAGCCAACCAACATGTTTATATGATAGTTCACGTGTGTTTGCTAACTATTCAAATCAATACACTTTTTTAAATGAAATATGTCTTTTTTTTTACACAATGTCCCTTTAAATTTCCTTCGGGCACCCACTATCCCAATATGATAAGCACTTATCCAGACCAGGGGTTTTCAACATGGTGCTCGCGGGCAGCAGGGTGCCCCCTAAGGACAGCTGAAGTGCCCGCGTACCTGTTATGAAAATAGCTCATCAGTGCTGGGTCAATGGGATTTTCTTGTAATATTATTTTTGGAGTGGTCGACTGAGTCTATTTTAATCTCCCTTCAATAATTAACCTGGATACCCACACGTGAAATCTCACATATCGTATTTAATTATTTTCTCACGTATAATAATTTCCTTTTTTTTTCCCAAACCAGACTCCCCCAGCGTCAGAGTCTCAGCCATCCCTTCGCCTTCTGCCGACGGTCCCATCACCCTCTCCTGCCACTTGGACAGCTTCTACCCGGAGCAGATGTCTGTGTCCTGGTTGCAAAATGGCACTATCCTCCCCGACACGCCTGGTACCGAGCAGAACCCGGACGGAACGTTCCGAACCACGCGCTATTTCACTTTGAGCCGGGAGCAGCGGCGGATAGGAGGGGAGGTGGGCTGCGTGGTGGACCAGCCCGGAGTCCAGCAGCCGGCCCGGGCGTCGGCCTACCTGGAAGAACTGGCTCCGCGAGGTGACTTGTCGGACTTTCAATTCCTTTGCCATTCGATGAGTCAACGAAGCTATGTTATATAGGTAACAGTACCGTGTTGTGAAAAATGTCGGGACTTGCGGATTTGTCAAGACCAGAACGGAGACAGGACCCACTTGCGTGTGTTTCTCTTGGATTTATTGGGAAGAAGGGAAGGGATAGTACACACAATCCGTAGATCGCTGGTCGCAGGGAGCAAGTTGCTCAGACGCAGAAGTGGTGTTTCCGTGGCGAGCGATGGCGGTGTCGGGAGCGGGAAAAACAGGTCAGTAGCCCGGACGGTGGAGCAAGACTCGTGGTCGAGATCAGAACAAGGGTCAGAGCCGGGAAACAGAACAGGAGTGAGTCAGGGTTGAAAAGCTTGCCTAGCGTAAGCTGAGGTTCGCAGACAGACTGACAACCTGTGACAGAAGGCAGGGGTTTAAAAAGTGACAGGGAGCCAATCAGAGTCTGAGGCAATTGGCGCAAAAGGAGCCGGCACAGGTGCCCCGCATCAGTAATCATGACAGGATTACAAAGGAACGCAAGTAACGAGTACTGTTACGCAATATGAATAACATTTTTCCAGTTGTTACTATTCCGTATGTTACTACGTTACTCGGCTGCTTTCGAATTGCAGGATCATAATTAATTATAGTGTCCTTTGATTAAGTACATTTGTTTCTCTTGCAGTAGCAAATGCATCCCTCTGTCACAGACCAGGAACAGAGACGGGACCCAATTGCGTTCGTTTTACTCAGTTTTTGTCATGATTACTGATTGAGAGCACCTGCGACTGTTTAATTGGCGCCAATAGCCTGGACACCTGATTGGCTGATGCTCTCTTTTTAAACTTCCAGCTTCCAAGAGGAAGCCGTCAGATCGTTATGCAAACTGTTGCCACCGGCTCAGTAAGCCTTTTCGTCCGACTCTGTTCCTGCCCTGCTTTTCTCTGCCTGATCTTCGTTGCCAAGCCGTTTCCGGACCTGACTTTGCCCCGTTCTGCCTGCCTCCTTTTACTGACCTCGTTTCCGAACTTGACAACGCCTTTGCTCTCCAGTCCCGGCCAACGACTTGTAATTCCCGCCTGTCTCCGATCCTCCTTGCTAGACATGGAAGTGCCACTTCCTCATCGCCCGCTCCCCTTATCCGTCAGTCATCGGATCGTGGAAGCAAGCCCTGCTGTCCCTCTTTATTAATAAAAACGGAGAAAACGAGCGCTATTGGGTCCCGTGTCCGTTTCTGGTCTGTGACAGTAGACCAGAAGGAGAACAGGACTTGCATCCACAATTAGATGATCGTCGGTCACGGGTAGCAGATAGCAGGAACGCAGAAGTGGCACTTCCTTGTCGAGCGAGGGTAGTCGTTGACAGTGAGAAAAACAGGTCCATGGTCGGAGCTGTCACAGACCAAAAACGGACACAGGACCCAATTTATTACTAAAGAGGGAGAGGAGGGCTTGCTTCCACGATCCAATGGGTGACGGACATGAGGAGCGGGCGATGCGGAAGTGGCACATCGGGTCGGAAACAGGCGGGATTTACAAGTCGTTGCCCAGGACTGGAGAGCAAAGGTGGTGTCAAGTTCGGAAACGAGGTCGGTAACAGGAGGCAGGCAGGTAACAGGGCAAAACAGGTCGGGTAACAGGCAGGCAGAACGGGGCAAAGTCAGGTCCGGAAACAGGTTGGCAACGAAGATCAGGCAGAGAAAAGCAGAGTCGGACGAAAAGGCTTACTGAGCTGGTGGCAACAGTTCGCATAACGATCTGACGGCTTCCTCTTGGAAGCCAGGGGTTTAAAAAGAGAGCTTCAGCCCATCAGCTGTCCAGACTGTTGGCGCCAATTAAACAGGCGCAGGTGCTCTCAATCGGTAATCATGACAGTAGCGGAGGAGCAAAAACATAAACGGGTCTAGAAAAGAGGTCCGCAACAGGTATCAGACAGAAAACAAGGCAGGATAGTGTCAAAGAGTCACAAAAGCTTGCCTAGCTGGGAGCATAGGTTCGCAGACGATCTGACGGGTTCTTTCAGGAAGACGGGAGTTTAAAAAGAGTCCAAGAGCCAATCAGGGTCCGTGGCTGCCCGCATCAGTAACCATGACACCCTCGACCCAATACAAAACGACTACTATTGTTCGTCGGTGCCTTTTGTCGGTAAATAAAACACCTGCTCTTTACTTCTGGTCGTAGGAAGTGTGTCAGACCCTCGCAAGCGTTTTTTCGTCATTTAACAAGAAAAAAATAATAACAAAGAGACTTTGACGCGTAACCTGAATTACCCTCTCAAGTTCCGGATCCCGTGCTTCGATTGTTCACCGCTTCGGTTAGTTTGTACAACCCGGAATGAGGTGACTTTTGCTAAAACAACAGGTGCCTCACAATCATCGCCGATAATCTTTCGTCTAAAGCGCTTTCATCGCGACTCATCAGATGTGAACATTGGGCGGGTAGTATCAACACATCAGCTTTCATTTGTTTGTCAGTTGAAACCAGAAGCCCTGGTAGAATTTCATTTTTTCATATTTCTTGTTTTTTCTGCAGATAAAGCGCCAGTGCTCACTAAATCCGCCAAGGCATCCGTGGCCATGATGTGTATCTCCCTCGTGCTGGTCTTCCTCTTGTGTTTTGGTTTCTCTTGGCGACGAAGAGACGGTGAGGAAACCACCGTGTATATATATATATATATATATATATATATATATATATATATATATAAATGAACGAATGAATGAAAACTTTATTCGAACATTAAAATAAAAAACTGAACAAAAACAATAACTCAACAACAAACAAAAACAATCCCTCAACAACAAAATAAAGTTACAAAATATGTTCGAAAAGGGGCAGTAAGAAGCAACTGCATATATTCCCTACCCCTTCATCTTCCCTATTAAATACACCAGTGATATAACAACAATAGTAATAATATTAATAATAACAGTTATGATATAACAATAGCAACAATATCACAAAGTTATCCATAGTTCTAGACGCACTATTCCCAATCTCTCATATCACCCATTTTCTTCATCTCTGTATTCTGCCAGTCATGTTTTTTTGTATTTAAATTTGAACAAGTGAATAGTTGGACATTAATCTCGTCTTGTAAATTGTTCCAAAGTTTGACTCCGCACACAGACACACACATACTTTTCCTGGTGGTTCTCACCTTTGGGATCATTAATTCACTACAGACCCTTAAGTTATAAATTCCCTCTTTCCGAATGAAAAATTTACGGATGTTTTTGTTGACTTTAAATAGCATTTAATGTGAAAAATGTTACTAAATCTGTCAAGAGAACCGGACCAGAACGGAGGCAGGAGGCAGGGAGGGAAAACTCATTTGCGTTAACGATCCGTACTTTTATTTAGCAAAATAAAAGTCGTCCAACACTTATGGGACAAAACGAAACAAGGCTTACAGACAATCAGAAACTTAGACTAGGAATACTAACAAAACAGGCTTTTACTCAAAACATGCAAACACAGGTTTCCTCCGACTCAAACAAAACAGGACGGAGCAAAACAGAACAGAAAATGCAGACAGAAAATGCAATGAGCCAGCCACCGCAAAACCCAAAACCCCCCTTAAGAAGCAAACGCGCAAATTTGGCGATTTGCTTCAGTTGGTGCCCAGGGGGCGGGGCCAGCCGGCCGCCACGGCGACCATGCTGGACAAAATCACCCCATTTTAATCATTTGGACTATATATATTCAGGATGTCCAAAATAAGTGAAGACCATACACATGGAAAAGTCCAACAAAAGAAGAAATATAACAGGAAGCAGTTTAAAGAGGTCTAGAAAAGTCTTTGTGGCAATCATGAGAGCATGGACTAAACTTGGAATCCAACATTGTTTCGTGATGCGAATTATTTTTCGTGGGGGTTTGTCAATGGACGTGGTCTTCCGGAATGCTTCTTATGGATGTCCCATCACCTGGGTCATTATCATCGTCCCACACAGTTGCTAACAAGCTTAAATTTTGCATCACTGGAGAAGAGGAACCTCCAGAACTTGCAGGACTTGCGGCTCTTGAGGACAGGGTTGTCCACCATTCAGCTTCAAACTTATCTGTAATTTGAGTAACGGTAACCCATGTTAGTGGTTCTTTGTTAAACTCCCTCCTAAACTCTCTTTGTACTTCTACTCCATTTTCATACAGTGGCATTGTAAAATACATTTTCTATCTTCAAAACATACCTGTCGAATTCCGCCAATTGCTTCACTTATTCTCCTTATTAAGTCACAACAAAGCTTACAAACCCACAGCAAGATAGACCATCTAATCTAAATTGATATATCTATCTAAATCTATCCATACTACTTTTTAAGTAACAAGTCGTGCGTGTGTGTGACTTATAGGCTCCGAAACGGCTGTACCGATTTTTGTGACAATTCACACAGTTGTACTTTAGGCTTCCACAAGTGTCTCTAGCTAGGTTTCGTGCCAAGACACCCCCAATGAATACCAACAACTTAATAAACATCTGTTTGATCCGCTTTGGTGGGGTCTCTAAAAGCCTCTAGTGGCCTAACTGGGTACTGCAGCTCTTGACCTCCAACCACTCCAAGCAGCCCAATCCAATCTATCGGACCATGTTTTCTTGTGTATAATTAGTGTTCCTGTGGGTTTGTGAAAAGTCTTAAAAGGTATTGAATTCATGATTCTAAAAATAAGGCCTTAATTGGCATTAAAATGTCTTGAATCCAATTTTCAAAAGTCTTAAAAATGGGAATACAGGAATAAGATTCATATTAGGAAGATTTAGTTGTTGACTCGGTCTTAAATTTGATTTGAAAAAGTCTTTAAAAGTCTTCGTTTGACCTTGCCTTAAGCTTTAGGAACCCTGAAAATAAAAACAAAGATCATTTTTGTACAAATTTATTCAATCCATAGGTTCTTTCTTAGTGTTTTTCACACATGCAGTCAATTTAGTGTTGCTTATTATATATAACAGCGAGTGCAATAACTTTCATCTTCATTCGCAAAATACGATGACCTTATCATCTGCTACCAGTAAACAAGATGATCCGGATTAGAGCCGAAAAGGGCGAGATGAGATGGGTCCTTTTAAAACATAATTCCCCCGTACTCAGTTTTTTATTCGGCATACGCAATTTGAAATGATGAAAAACGTATCAGATAGATAGATAGATACTTTATTCATCCCCGTAGGGAAATTCACACTTCCAGCAGTATCCTTTTGTTGTTTATGAACAGGATGGCCTCGGGGTGCTGTGTTGTAGTTTAGCCACAGCGGAGTGGATGACGTCACACGCTAGGCCAAAAGTTGGACGTCCCTGCAGCCGATGGAAATCTTTGTGCCCAGGGTTACACCGCCTTGTGTTCACGTAGATAGCGAGTCCGCCTCCTCTCCGCTTTCTGCAGGCTTTCGTGTATCTGTCTGCCCTTACAGCGCTGAAGCCGGGTAGCTCCAGTTAGCGTTAGCGTCCGGGATGCTAGACGTGAGCCACGTTTCTGTAAAACGCAGCAAACGGCACTCCCTGTACGCTTTGATTTTTTTCACCAGCACAGCCAAGTCTGTCGGTCTTATTTGGTAGAGAGTTCACCATGATTACAGACGGTACCGAAGACTTATAGCGGCGCTAGCTGCTTAGCCTTCACCTTAGTTCTGACTCTGTATCCACGATAAGGCCCCCTCATCACGCCGGCACGGATGAACGCATTTTTGTGCGTTAAAACTCATAACGATAGCATAGAAAGTCATCCAAAGTGTAGTTGTCAAATGGGATGAAAAACACGGAAGATAGAAGCAAACACTAAAAACAATAAATCACAAAAAGAGCGAAATAACACGGAGCTGCTGGAAAGGCTGCCGCTCTGATGATACAGGGAAAACCTGGAAGATGACACGTATGTCAAAATATAGTCCGGCTGCCATCACTCGGTTCAATGTCTTCAGTCTGTATATAATGTTAAAATGTGTACACATGTTTGGGGACACCCTATATCAGGGGTAGGGAAGCTATGGCTCGGGAGCCATATACGGCTCTTTTCATGAGTACATATGGCTCTGAAATAAAATGTAACTATTGCACATCTCAATGTGGCGTTCCAAATTCAAGTGATTTCATCCTGATTAATGTAGAAGTTTGATAAGAAACCATTTAAAGTGATAAATAAAAATGCTGGCAAAGGACTTTGATTGGGTGAGCAGTCTCTCTCGCTAAGTGGAGTAAATATGACGATATGCTTATTGTTTGCAGTCATTTGTGACATTTTTACAAAAGAACTTTGCATGCACATTGTTTCGAAGGACAAATTTCATGAAAAAAAATGGCCTCAACAACCTCAAGGTGGAAATGGCATTTTGACATTGATTCGGGACACAGGATTTGGCATTATTTTCCTTTTCATACATTTGATGAAATAATCAAATGACACACAGTGAAATCAAATGTGCTGAAGAATTAGCTTTTGTCTAGAGAGCCTGTTTGGCAGTTTTTTCAATTTTGTCTGAATATATATGATGTGGCTCTCTCAATTTCTTTTTGAAACCCGTTTTGCTTTTATGGCTCCTTGGCTCAAAAAGGTTCCTGACCCCTGCTCTATATCCTGAAAGGGGGATGCTACATGTGCGGTCCCTTCTCAAGGTTTCTTCATTTTCCTCATGTTGAGGTTTTTGAGTTTTTCCTTGCCCTCATGTTGGTTCCAGATCAGGGGATGATGTCATAATAGTCTGAAAAATAGTCTGTGTAACAACCTGTACAGCCCTTTGAGACTCTTTGTAATTAAGGGCCAAACAAATAAAAATGACTTGACTTGACTATGAATTATGTATACATGACTTTTATTTTCCATTGAAGTCCCCAAAACGTTTTTCTCTCATCAGAGAAGCAGAAGTCTTTGACAGTATCAGGCATCATCCTCCCTCCTCACATCGTGGTGGGTCAAAAAGGCCGCGTTAGCGTGAGTATCGAAGGCCGGAGGGTGGACCGGGTCCAGACCGCCTGGTTCCTCAACGACACCCCCATCCAAGACACCTCCCTCACAGGTACACCACTTTTGCGCGTTGATATCGCGTCATTGCAAAACAGGGTTGGGTAGGGTTACTTTAACTGGATGACTTTCAATGACTTTTGGATGACTCCAATACTAAATATGCTAAGAAAAGACAAAAGAAAGTCAATAGGGATAAAATGATGACTCACAACATGCGGTAAGCTTTCTCTCCTGGCTTTGAAACGAACATCAAATGTCACAAAAACAAAATGAAGATCAATCCAAACAGCTTGCCGACATCATTTTTGCCGTTCCGTGTATTCCGTTACTCCCCAAGCCTGCACAAAAGTTAGTAATTTTATTCCTATTGACTTTCTTTTGTTTTTTATTAGCATATTTGCTATTGGAGTCATCCAAAAGTCATTGAAAGTAATCACGTTAAAGTAACCCTACCCAACCCTGGTAACAATGACAATAAAGGCATATTCTATTCTATCTATGTAGGCTGCTTTTCAACCAAAAACGAGTGCTAAATGCACAAGGAAGAATACAAACTAGGGAGACTCAAAGTGACCAAAACATAACCAAATGTTACCCCCAATTTTTTTGCCTGTTTTTTCACGATCACACTGGATTTCTTCTGGGGAAAAAATGTAAACTTGGCTATAAACAAGGTGTACGAACCCTGGAATTTGTTACTAAGTAATCTAGGTGGTAAATGAAGTACTTTTTAAATGAACTACCTACAAACTAAGTATTTTGTTTCCAGTTTTTGCGCCCAACACTGTTCACCAACCAGGGTTGGGTAGGGTTACTTTAACTGGATTACTTTCAATGACTTTTGGATGACTCCAATACCAAATCTGCTAATAAAAGACAAAAGAAACTTAATAGGAATAAAATGATGACTCACAAGACGTGGTAAGCTTTCTCTCCTGGCTTTGATATCTTTGATCTCCGGCAAAACGAACATAAAATGCCACAGAAACAATATGAAAATCAATCCAAACAGCTTGTCGACATCATTTTTGCCGTTCTGTGTATTCCAAGCCTGCACAAAATGGAGTCATTTTATTCATATTTAGTTTCTTTTGTCTTTTATGAGCATATTTGGTATTGGGGTAATCCAAAAGTCATTGAAAGTAATCCAGTTCAAGTAACCCTACCCAACCCTGATTGCAAAACAGTATGTTATCGTCCCATGAAACGCTTCAAGAATATTCGTCAGCCCGTTTGTATTCCCTTCTGGGGTTTCGCAAGAGTTTCAAACTATTGTTTTGTGCGAAGCCACACAATTAGTCATCCGTTCGGACAAATGTTTTCTAAAATCAACAAAATACCTCGATGACTGACACGATTGTTTAACTGCGTAGTTGCTAATCAAAATAAAAAGCCTCGACTGGTAAGACAAGTTCTCAAACTAGCGTACCTGGTTGTCTAAGAGTTGGACCTCTCGCAGGGTCAGTCCAGGTCCTTGAAATCCTTAAACGTTATTTAATTTTGTGTTTTTAGGGATTGATAGGTGCTTGAATTTTGGATGAGGTGCTCGTAAATGCTTGAAAATGTCATCTGTTTTGGAAAAAAGTGCCGACCCTGATTTCTGGGAGCTTTACTCTGGTTTTGCAGTTCTTTTATCTCGTGATGAACGGTAGCTGGCATTAGTTTGTATGACATTGTCTTATAAAGCCTCATCGCCCCCTACGGCTTGCCCCCATGAGGACAGGTGAATAATACACCTAAACAGAGCACCATAAAATGTGTATTAGTGCAAGTATTCCGTGTCAATTATGACTATTTATCATTGGCCAATCAAAAAATGTCCTGAGTACTAATTTAATTCATCCCAGTTGTTGGGAATTAATGATCAAAATGTAGCGTTTACCAAATTGTTCAAATGAGTTATCTGACTCCATTAACCAAACAACCTACATTCATCCAACAATTTATGCGCGCTCGTTTCTTGAGAGAAAAATGATCAGGAAAGCCGACATTTTCAAGTGTATTTCATCGGAGACGACTGAAGAAGTAGTGACGTTGGCGTCCGTGGGAATTCTTCTTCTCGAGTCCTTTGGCTTTCTCTTATTGGCCCACGTCTCCCTGCAAGGTGGTGTGCTGGCTCCTCCCATGGGCGTGCCAAGGAATTGTTTCCCTAGACAAAATATTATGCATTTCGAACAGCCTGCCCTGACCTTTGTTAGGGAAAAAAACTATATTAAAAATGTAAGGTTTACCAAATTGTTGGAATGAGTTATTTGACTCCATTAACCAAACACAAACTTTATTCTCCTAACAATGCATGCTCGTTTCTTAATGGGAAAATGAAAAAAGACCGCCGGCATTTCCACACGGGGGCAGATTTATTTTCTTAAAGTATTTAACTAAGTGAATTCCATCCAATTAGCCGAATTATTGTCGAATTACTCTAATTAGTCTTCGTCGAGCCTCCCTCTCATGATCTCCTATCTCTCGTCTCTCTCTTTCTTCTTCCGTCTTCTGTCTTTTCACACGTCGGGGTGTCGGCCACCGCCCATGGGTGGGCCAGGAACTCCCCACGTGGTTGACTCCTCACGTGGCTTCCACCTAGTCGCCACCTCGTCTGGACCATTCAAAACATTCCCGCGCGCTTCCACGTCATCAGGACTCCAAACATGGCCTACTACCTGCGTCAAAAACTTATCAACAGAACTAAACAAAACATTCGCATTCGGGACGGCGCGACCCCACCTTAAGCCTCCTCTGTGAAAAATCTTGCATTCAATAACTGTAATTTGTAATTTGAGTCAAATAAATAAAATATAAAAATCCTTCACCTTGCACATTGAACAAAAGCCCACTCATTGAAAACTCTTCATTGCATTATGAGTCAATCGTATAAAATCCTTTATAGTCAAATGTATAAAATCCTTTACAGTATACTGAATCTAGCAGATAGTATTGCTCACTCATTCCTATTGGCATATACAGTGGAACCTCGGTTTTCGACCATAATCCGCTCCAGAACCCCGTCCGAAAACCGATTCGTTCGATCACCAAAATCGTTTTTCCCATTAAAAGTAATGTAAAATCGTTTTAACCCTGAATGATTACCATGAACGTAAACATGAAGCTAACACAGGCTAATCGTACGTTCCGTACGAAAGATTACGCCAACATGAACGTGTAAAAATAAATAATAGGATTATGAATAGGATTTCTTACCTTTGTGGTGGACGGTGGGGAGAGAAAAATCCTCAAAAGTTTTTCAACCTCTTCCAAAACTTGCGGCAGTTGCTCGCTTGTAGCGCTAACTTCCTTAGCCGCATCACTCCATTTCGCAGCCTCCTTATTCTTTACTATCGTACTGATAGTAGATTTAGCCACGCTGTATTCACTAGCAAGATCGGAAATCCGTACACCTTTCATACCAGCTCAGTAGCCTAGATGGTAAGGCGCCCGCTTTGAGACTGGGACGTTCGGGTTCGCGCCCCGGCCGAGTCATTCCTAAGACTTAAAAAGTGGTCGGCGGCGCCCTCTGTTGGCTGCGGCTGCATCGGCTCGCTACAACGGGTCAGGTGCAATCGACATTTCGTTCTGTGTACATTGTTACACAGAATGACAATACAAGGAAATTATTATTATTATTATTATTATTATTATTATATTTAGCTATTATGTCTTTCTTAAAGGCAATAGTTGGACGAACAACTTGTTTTTTTTTCACCCGTCCCGCTTGCACCGACCTTCTTCGGGGGCATAATTAGGGGCTAAAACACCCGTACGCCGCTCAGCATGGCACCCTACCGGCGTTCGAACTCCGATTCTTTTGACCGAACAGCGAAGCAAGAATTTCTCGACATTTTTGTCCGAACTGAGACGCGTTCGAAAACCCAGGTTCCACTGTATACCCCCCAACTTTTGGACACATTTTCCTTCCCTTTTGTATTGCTGTTATTGACATTCCGTGTGCTCTCTCGCTATTCACCTTCATCCCGCTAACAAAAATGTCCGGACACAGGAGCAAACTTTAACTGCCTGTATAACCCCCTAACCACCATCCATCTGCCCTACGGCCTAACTCTCACCTCCCCAGCGCCGGAGAAAGGACCTTTGCTTTCCCCTAGAGGAGAGATGGGTTACTACAAGTTGCATTGCCAGGGACCTCTGCACTCCACCGGAAGCGGAGTCCAGCAGCTGGTCTCCTCCCTCACCTTCATCCCGCAGATCTCCATCCACAAGGGGGCGGTCTTCAAATGCCAAGTGTCCTACGCCGGAAAAGACAAGATCGTGATGGAGAGGGCGTCGGAGAGGTTCACCGTTCTATGTGAGGAGTTTTATTTGCGTTTCGGATTCGTTTTGCCGTCCCGCTGATTCGGATTCCGATGCAGTTATGTCAGGGTTCGTACGGGTGCTTGAAATCATTGAAAACGCTCGAATTTTGGGTGAAGTGCTCAGAAATGCTCGGAATTGTTGCCAGGTCCTTGAAATCCTTAAACGTTATGGAACAAACGCTGTGAAAAGGTGAAGCAACTGGAAGCTGTTTTCACGGCGCTTTTTTACGAGACCCTGCGCGTCAAATGAAAATGCTACGAGGGCTGGAGGGTGAATTTATTAAAGACTGTTCAAAGAATGCCAGGCTAAATAATCTCAGGAAAACTCCGAGAAAAAGGTCCAACTTTTGTCACAAACTGTCTTAAAAAGGGGCGGACGCTGCTCCCCTGTGGCTTGCCATTGCATTTCTTTTATTTTCGTGATTAACGGCAGCTGGCATTAATTTGTATGGCATTGTCTTATGAAGCCTCGTCCTCCCCCTACTGGACAGGCGTATGCTCCACCTAAACAGGGAGCTATGAGTGTGATTTTGGACTTTTGCACTTTGTATTCGTTTTTCTGTCCCGTTGATTCGGATTCCAATGCAAATGCAGTTATGTCAGGGTTCGTACGGGTGCTTGAAATCATTGAAAACGCTCGAATTTTGGGTGAAGTGCTTGTAAATGCTCGGAATTGTCGCCATGTTTTCCAACAAGTCCTCTTTAATTAAAATTTTAATTGAAAACGCTTGAATTTTAAGGTTGTGTTTTCAAGGATCGAAAAGTGCTCGAATTTTGGGTGAAGTGCTCGTAAATGTTCGGAATTGTTGCTGTGTTTCGCAACAAGTCTGCTTAAAAACGACGCTGACGCTGCTCCCTGGTGGCCAGCCATTGTATTTCTTTTACTTTCGTGATTAACGGCAGCTGGGATTAATTTGTATGGCATTGTCCTATGAAGTGTCCCCCCCCCCTACTGGACAGGCGTATGCTCCACCTAAAGAGGGAGCTATGAATGTGATTTTGGACATTTGAGAAGTAAGGAATTATGGGCCATGCAAAAAATGAAGGTAGTGTTTCCTAGAGGTAAATTTGAATAGGAAGAGTGTCCTGCATCTGAAAATATAAACTACATATTACTGTTTTACCCATTTCTATTTTAAATGGAATTGGAGAAATTGGAAAATTGGCTTTGAAAGTCCTTTTAAAAGTGCTTAAATTTGGCCTTGAAAAATGTGTATGAACCCTGCGTTTATTCTCAAGGATATCCAATCAAAATGATTTCCTTTTTGTTTTTTGCCTTTTCAGCTGCACCAGAAGTTTCCGAAATTCAGCTCGCAGAGACACCGGACAACTCAGGTAATTGATCCCAGTGTCATGAGAATCAGCTGTGCTAGCTCCTTTGGCGCCAACTGCCTCGGACTCTGATTGGCTCCCTTTCACTATTTAAACCCCCGTCTTTCTGTCACCTGTTGTCGGTCCGTCTGCGAACCTCGGTTTACGCTAGGCAAGCTTTTCGACCCTGACTCACTCCTGTTTTGGCTCCCGTCTGTTACCCGGCTGCGACCCATTTTCTGATCTCAACCATGTTTTTAGCTCCCCTGTCCCGGCTACTGACCTGTTTTTCTCGCTCCCGACACCGCCACCGCTCGCCACGAAAGTACCAATTCCGCGTTCAGAGCGGCCTGCTCTGCGCGACCAGCGATCACCGGATCGTGTGTACTATCCTTTCCCTTCTTCCCAATTAAACTGAGAGAAACGTACGCAAGTGGGTCCTGTCTCTGTTCTGGTCCTGACACCTATGTTGTTCTGTTAAACGGACAAATCAAAATTGGAGCTGGGTTGATTTGAGCCCAAAAATCGAGTATATTTGTTGATAAACAATCTCCGAAATTTGGAAGACAAAATACAATTTAGTTCATTTTGTAAAAAACGACCTTGGCCATTTTGTTTAAGATAAAATATAAAGGTTTTGTATTTAAAACTTGCCTCCGTCAGGACCAGAACGGAGACAGGACCCACTTGTGTTACGTTTCTCTCAGTTTTATTGGAAGAAAGGAAAGGGTTGCACACAGGATCTGGTGATCGCTGGGCTTGGGAAGCAGGTTGCTCTGAACGCAGTGTCTGGAACGGAAAAAACGTGTCAGTAGCCGGGACAGGAGAGCAAAAACGTGGTCGGGATCGCCAACGAGTCGAAAGCCAGGAGAGGAGAGTAGACGTGGCATAAATAAAAAGCATTTTATGGACAAAATAAGGATTATAGCATTTCTATAAGACCTAACTCCATCGTTTGGAATTTTTATGACAGGATGAAAACAAAATTGGATAAGCCGGCATTGCCTTTCCCATGTTTTGCCGAAGTTTTCTAATTGAAGACTGCATTCCTGGTCAAGTGAAAATTGGAGTATTTTTTCACCGAAATCCCAAATAACTGCGTCTGCCTAATTTGCCAAGCCACTGTGGCTGTTTTTAAAGAATCATATCGACAAAAGGCACAGCCAGATTACTAAAAACACACATGGAACAAACACTGTGAAAAGGTGACGCAACGGGAAGCTGTTTTCACGGCACGGTAGCGCTTTTTTACGAAACCCTGCGCGTCAAATGAAAATGCTACAAAGGCGAGCTACGAGGGCTGGAGGGTGAATTCATTAAAGACTGTTCAAAGAATGCCAGGCTAAATCATTTCAGGAAAACTCTGTCTTAAATATCCTTTTTTGATCGTGTCTTCCAGATGTCATCAGCTTGACCGTACGAGCGTCCCATTTCCATCCGGACGTGATCACGTTTCGCTGGTTCTGTCAGGGAGGAGAGCTGAGCCCGGTGGCTTCGCAGGCCTCCACCTCCCCTCGTCCCGACTCCGAGGGCTTCTTCTCCGCCTCCAGTCAGTGCAAACTGCCCCGAACGGAACTGGAACAGGGGGGAACCCGGGTCTGGGTCAGCGTCCATCACATTGCCCTCAAACAGCCCGTCACCAGAGAAACCAGAGGTCCTTGAACCGCCCAAGAACCTTTAGGCATTTTAGGCTTCAAACTTAAGGCTATCAAACAGAAAATGTTTTCAAAGAAACATGTGAGACAAAATCGGAAACCGGAACCAAATTATTTTGACATTTTACCATATATTTACAAGGAAAAAACTGAAAAGTAGTCTTTGCAAAAACACCCTGATGACATCTGAATAGAATAGAATAGAATGTGTCTCTAGAAAACGTCTAGAGACACAACCCAAAAGTCTTGTGACTGTGATGGCATCAAAAGAGCTTGTAAGTATAAATTCTAAAGGGGCCGTTATTTTTGCAACAGTCACTTTTCATTTTTGTCACGTCCAGAACAAAGGGTAGACCCAATCGCGTAATGTTTACCACAAGTTTTATTGAAGGAAAGAGGAAGGGCTGCGCCCCACGATTCGGTGTTCGCTGGACGCGGGAAGCAAGACGTTCTCGCACTCGGATTGTGATCTGAACACGGAAGTGGATCTTCCGTGGCGAGCAATGGCGGTGTCAGGGACAGAAAAACGGAAAGTTGCCAGGACAGGAAATAAAAAACGTGGTCGGGGTCAGAAACGAGTCGTAAGCCAGGACGGAAGAGAAGACGTGGTCAGGATCAAAAATGGGTCAAAGCCGGGGGACAGACAAGAGCAAAAAACGGGACAGGTGGGAGTCAGGGTTGAAAAAGGCTTGCCTAGTGTGAACTGAGGTTCGCAGACGGACTGACAACAGGCGACTGACAGGACCGGGTTCAAATACTGACAGGGAGCCAATCAGAACCCGCGGCTGTTGGCCCCAAATGAGCAGGAACAGCTGAGTCACATCAGTAACACGGAAGTGGATCTTCCGTAGCGAGCGATGGCGGTGTCTGGGACAAAGCAACAGGTCGATAGCCGGGACAGGGAGAGCAAAAACGTGGTCGGGGTCGGAAACGAGCCAGGACAGGAGAGTAGACGTGGTCGGGATAAAAATGGGTCGTAAGCCAGGAGGGGGGAGAAGATGTGGTCTGGATCAAAACAGGTCGTAGCCGGAGACAAACAGGAGCAAAAATGGGAGAGGCGGGAGCCGGGGTCGAAAAAGACTTGCATTGTCTAACAGAGGTTCGCAGACGGACTGACAACAGGGGATTGACAGGACTGGGTTTAAATAGTGACAGGGAGCCAAATGAGTGATTCACATCGGTAATCATGACAATTTTTTTTATTTGCTGCAATATAAAACAGAGGATACGTTTGGTTCCTTTTCTCGATTGTGTTTTACAGGTTGTTGATCCTTAGAAACAATTTGGAGTTCTTTATTTCTAGGTTTGAAGCCTGACATATGGCCACCAAGGCAAAAGTTCTCTGATGGGAGCGCCGTAACCGTCATCCCGCTTTCCCGCTCGCAGGCTTCATCAAGCAGCCCTGCGTCTCCGACATCTCGTCCGACATCTCGGCGTCCGACCGGACGCTGACCCTGGGTTGCCGGATCACCGACTTCTACCCGGCCGACGTCAGCGTCACCTGGCTGAGAGTGAAAAGGGGCGAGCGAGACGACAGCGAGGACGAGGTGATGGACGGCGGCGAGCTTTGGGGCCCCGTGGAAATCCGGCCCCGGCTCTACAGGACGGCGGCCACTCTGAGGACCGCCGGCCGGCCCGAGAAAGGACGGCGAGGAGGGGGGATCAAGTGCAGGGTGGAGCACCTCTCCCTGCAGGAACCTATCGAAAGACTTTGGAGAAACGTCGACGTCGGTAAGCGCGAATAGTGACTTTTCCTTTCGGAGTTTGCCTTTATATAAGGAGGTTCGCCACGACTATTCGGCAACATAACGCGGGATTGCGAAACCGTTTCCAAAGCTTCTGTAAAGGACCTCGTTGTCGATCCTGTCGAAAGCGGGGGTTCCCGACGCGGTGCCCCTAGAGGACAGTTGATGCGTCTGCGTACCTGTTCTGAAAATAGCTCACCAGTGCTAGGTCGTTGTGATTTACTTGTAAACAATGTTCCCTGTCATTTTCCAGGGGTCTGAGCGTTGACACAAAGTCAGTGAGCAACACTTGAAACAACAGTGAGCAACGGCAATCCCAAGTGTGGCAACTAAATTATTATCCAACATGTCCAAAACTTGACATCACGTAACATTTTGCTGAGTTTCCGGCAATGCAAAATGATTTTTCTCTTTTGAATGAATTGACTCATGTACGATTGGTTGTACGGCCAACAAACGTCGTTTGTTCTTACAATTCTTTCACAAGATTCACATTTATTTTTATTTCCTGACGTATTTTGTCGCATACTATTAACATTTTTGGGGGATTATTGAGTCGGTTGCACGATACAGAACTCTACTTAATGACATTTTTAGTGGAAGTACAATGTTGGCAACAAGATTCACTTGATATCATTGGAAATGATTTGAATGCAACACAAGCTTTTTCTTCTTTTTCCCTGCAACTTAGAGGGAACACTGGTCACGGTCCCTTTAAATTTGTGTTTTTTGTTCCACCCCTCTTTGTTTTCCCTTCCAGCGGCTCCGAGCATCCCGCGGTCCATTTCGGTGTGTTGGAGCAGCGAAGGCGTGGGCGTCTTCTCTCTCCTCTTGAAGGGCGGCCATCCCAAGGCCAAGATGCAGTGGACGGCGGGCGGGGCCACCCTCTCGCCCCTCTCGTCCAATGAAACGGAAGAGATCGGGGACGACGGACAGAGGGAGCTGAAAAGCGTCTGCGCCCTGGAAAGGTCCACGCAAGCGCCCGGTCCCAGACAGAAAGCCGCCAAGAACCGTCCGGGAACAAGTAATCTCATTTTTGCAGACTCTCTGTAGTTTGTAGTCTTTCTCGTGCTTTTTAGCATTCTCTTTCGGACACAATACAGAGACATCTAGTGGTCCTATGAGACAACCTGTCCCTTCAGAGAAAAATGTTGCAGTTTGGTCACTTTGAGTCTTCGTAGATCTCCCTTGTGTTTTAAAGCACTTCCCTGTCTGGCGAGGAGGATCGGAAACAGGCAGAGTCGTTGGCCGGGACTGGAGATCAAAGGCGTGTCGAGTTCGTAAGCGAGGTCGGTAGCAGGAGGCAGGCAGGTAACGGGGCGAAACAGGTCAGGTAACAGGCAGGCAGAACGGGGCGTCGTCAGGTCCGGAAACAGATTGGCAACGAAGATCAGGCAGGAAAAAGCAGGGCAAAAACGGAGTCGGACGAAAAGGCTTACTGAGCTGAAAGCAACAGTTCGCATAACGATCTGACGGCTTCCTATTGGAAGCCGGGGGTTTAAAAAGAGACAGCCAATCAGCTGTCCGGGCTGTTGGCGCCCATTAAGCCGTCGCAGGTGCTCTCAATCGGCAATCGTGACACTACTTTACTTAGTAAATGGAGTCTCTTTGACATGACTCGTACCTACTTAACATAACTTGTCAAAAATGTTGGCTGCAAATCCCAAAATACTTGAAGGCTGCCAGTGTCGTCCCATCGCCGTCTTCTATCTTCATTCAAAGGGATAGGATTCCAAATCGGGCTTAGAACCTTGCCTACCACACAGGCATGAATCGCCATGGTAAAAAGCGGCGGTTCTCTCCTTCTGTTCGTTTCAACTCTGCCGCCATGCGCTCAAGTGCATCCCGCCGTCCGTCGTGGCTCTTTCATTTCTTATTTGCACGTTTCCGTTTCCAGAAAGGGAAGCTCTTACCGCGTACCCGGACGGGGAAGAGATCGCGTACGTCGACGAGAAGATCGACGGGGAAAACAACAACAACAACGAGGAAACCAAATCGACGGATACGGAGGCGGACAGCGAAGAGGAGGACGAAATAGAGCGGGACTCCGGAGCCTTATACATCAACCGGGTCCATTTGACCAAAGGAAACTCGGAAAGCGAGAGAGCTCGTCTGAGGGTGCTCGTGGAGATCACTCACCCTGCGCTGGAAATACCTGTTTACAGAAGCTGGACAGGTAAGAAACACCTCGAGGGGCAAACTTACCTCTAGATGACGTCCTAACCGACTGAGAGTATACGACTGTGACAAAATAACCACTAAAGCTTTATAAATTACACAGAATTACAGTTGAATGATTGCTCTCTCCCTGCGATTGGCTGGCAACCGGTTCAGGGTGTCCCCTGCCCATGTAGCGACCCTCTTTCATGCACGACACAAGGTTTCACAGTCACTCGGTTTATTGCCTTCATTCGGTAAACAATACAAAAATCAGGGGCATCTGTTCACGACTGCAATTATCTTCAGCGCATGCGAATTCACTGAAGCTACGGCAAGCAGACAACATACGAGCACATTAATAGTGAAACTTCAATAATAACAATGAACATAACTTTCCCACGTACCTGCATTCAGTAAACAAAACAATGCCAAAATCAGGGGCATCTGTTCACGACTGCAATTATCTAAAACATTAAAGATACAAAAAACGGGTCATCACTCAACAGGTCGCACCTCGTGGCGTATTTGCATCAAAACACGTTGCATCGTCGTTTCAAGCTGTATTACTTTACTTCTTATTTAGTGCTTTTTTTAATATACATCATTTAGCACAACTTATATATCTTTATATACAAAAATAATTTGCGAAAGCAGCTCCTATATCTAGCAAAATATGCATTTTTTATCCAACTGATATTGGGCACATCTTACCTTCAGCGCCATGCAAATTCGCTGAAGCTACGGCAAGCGCTGAAGCCCATAAAGTGCCAAACGAAAAAGACAATCGCAGACGCCCATGACTTAACAATTGAATGAGGTACCGGAATATTAACAGTAATACAACAAAAACACCGATTTTCTGAGAATTCAAAAAAACATTCAAAACAATCAAATTTCAACTCTGTTACACCCACTGCCCGAAGATGGCTGGGATGGGCTCCAGCGCCCTCGTGACCCTACTGAGGATAAGCGGTGCAGATAATGGATGGATGGATGATTCCTCTTTATTGTCGTATCCCAAAACGACTTAGGGCATCTCCTTTCAGTGTAGGAAAGGAATTGAAAGAGGGTCTGGCTAGCTACACATTAGAATCAGGTACTCTTAGGTTGAGCCAGGTCCCTGCGATGATTCAAATACAACCGTTTCGAGTGTAGAGGGCGCCCACGAATTGTAGCCCCGGGTCTTCCGTGCTGTAGATAACAGATCCGGGCTTGGTGAGATACAGGCTCGGCAGGGGTGGCTTAAGAGAGTCGCGTCGCCGTAGCAGTAGGTCGGACCTGAAACCTCTTCGGTGACATGAATATGATACAGAGCTAAACCCCAGAAGAAGGAACCGGACCACAATGGACGTTTGACTGAAATTTTCACTTCTTCTCCAAATCATGACGACAATAAAGTACATGGACTGTTTCTAGGGGGCCACCTGGTGCCCACGGGCCCCACTTTGGAAAGACCTGTATGAGAGCAATTGTGAAATCCCGGTTTTTAAGCACTAACTGTATCTTGATGATAACGAAAAGGCTAAAAATGATCTTCCATTGAAAGCCAACATTCATCATGTCGCATCAATGCCCCCTAGTGGCAGAAAATGACATTAATGACAATCTATTTTATTTTAAATTTGTTTTTTTTTTCGGGTAGAAATTCCATAGTACAATGTTTTTGTCGTATGTCTGTAGTATTTTCTAGCAGTACTATGGTTGTATTTCTGTCTTAATATTTCTCTTATTTCTCTTGTACGATGTCTGTAGTTTTTTATGATTATTATTGTAGTATTTCTGTTCAAGTATTTTGAAAGTATTTCCATAAAAATAATTGTTGTAGTATTTTATTGTATTTCTATATTAGTATATTGTATTTAATACGCATTTTTGTAATAATACTGTGGTTCTATTTTTCTATTATTTTTATGATGATATTTTTATGGTAGTATTCTTGTGTTATAGTATTACTGTAATAGTATTTTTGGACTATTTCCCTCAAAAAAAATTATTTGATAATAAAATGTCAGGACCCACTTGCGTAACGTTTACCACAAATTTTATTAAAAGAGAGAGGAAGGGCTACGCCTACCATCCGGTGTTCGATCTCGTACACGGATTGTGAACCGAACACGGAAGTGGATCTTCCGTAGCGAGCGACGGCGGTGTCAGGGGGCGGAAAACTGGTCGGTAGCCGGGACTGGGAGACAAGTTGTAAGCCAGAACAGGAGAGTAGACGTAGTCGGGATCAAAACGATTTGTAGCCGGAAACAACGAAACAGGCGGGGGTCAGGGTCAAAAAAGGCTTGCCTAGTATACACTGAGGTTAGCAGACAGACTGACAACAGGGGGTTGACAGGGACAGGGTTCAAATAGTGAGAGGGAGCCAATCAGAACCCGCCAAAGTTGGCGCCAAATGAGCGGGCACAAGTGATTCATATTAGTAATCATGACATAAAAAAAAGCTAAATTTTATCTTAAGGTCCCTGTTTTAAGCATTGCCATCGATATTTAGTTTTGTGGTATTTTTGTAGTATTAGACACAAAAAGGGACAATGGAGACAAAGTTGGCCCCCGAAGAGCAATTTTTTTTCATCAGTTGTACTTTATCGACGATTATATTTGAACCGTTTTGGTTCGACGGACGAAAAAGCCAAGGGGCCGCACGTGGGCCGCGGACCGTAGTCTGCCCACCCGTGGCCCGGGTTGCCATTCGATTGGGAAGCACTTTCTGTCAAATGATTGTATCCGTCAACAAAACCACTGCATTTATTTCCATTGTTTTTGTCATGAAAATGATTGTCAATATTTTAA
This sequence comes from Urocampus carinirostris, assembly GCF_059441175.1. Classification (NCBI taxonomy): domain Eukaryota; kingdom Metazoa; phylum Chordata; class Actinopteri; order Syngnathiformes; family Syngnathidae; genus Urocampus; species Urocampus carinirostris. Next base: position 27,837,523 of record NC_142367.1, on the reverse strand, counting down.
AGGGACAGTGTGTATCATCGAATGCATCGTTCTTTTCAAAGAAAACAAGATTGATTTGAATCATAAGCCAAAAAAATGCACCAACTATCATATACATTTTTTGAAATACTTTTTGGTGAAGAAATGTGTATTTATTTGAAATAGGATGACATATTTGTCGGCCATCTTGCTGCTAAGGATGCTCCCCCAAAAATAAAAAAGTTGCTGGTTTATTCCTTCTTTCTCATCAATTTTCTTGTGTTTTCTTTTCATTTCTTTTTAACTTTCTCTTTCTGCCTTATTCTATGTCTCTTTTATTTTTTGCCTTCACTTTTTTCTTTTTTCTTCTTTGGTTTTAATTTTTTTTCCTTTCTATTTTTCTATTTTTAATCTTCTTTTTTTCTTTTATTTTCCATTTCGTTTTTTCTTACCGTTTTCCCTTGTTCTTTCTTTTTTCTTTTTTATAATCTGATTCTTTTTTCTATTTTTCATCTTCTTTTTTCTTTTATTTTCTATTTAATCTTTTCTTACTGTTTTCCCATTTCCTCCCTTTTTTTCTTTTATATAATCTGATTTTTTCTTTTTTTCCTTTTTTGCTTTTCCTGTTTCTTTCCCTTTTTTACAATATTATTATTTTAGTTTTCTTCATTTTTTTTCTGTATTCCTGCTTTTCCCCTTTTCCTTCTTTTTATCTTCTGTTTCTTTCTTTTGTCCTTTTTCTTTTCTGTTTTTCCTGTTTCTTTCTTTCTATATTTGTTTTCCTTGTTTTCCTTTCTTATTATTTTTCTTCTTTATTTCTCTCGTCCCCAAAAGGCCGGCACAAGATTCATTTTCGGTTTCACGACACAATACGGCGACTTCTAGCGGTGATATAGTGCACGCTGTCCCTTTAAGAAAGCTGCAAAACTCTGACAAATGTGAATTTTTGTCCGGACGCCATTTTGTCTTTCAGAGCCCAACGAGGAAACATCGTCCATGTGAAAATGGAGACGAGAAACGTTGGGATTCCATAGCTGGACTTCAACATTTGATACTTTTTTGTACCTTTCCTGAGAAAAGGTCCCGGAGTTGACTTCTCCTATTTATTACGTTTCAGTATTTTTCCGTTATTTACTCCCAAAAATCGTGTACAGGAATTTCAAATTGAGCAAATAAAATCTGACTTTGACTGGTTCCAGTCTTACGTGTGTTTTTATGGAGAAAGGGCTGTCGAACTCATTGTAACTCGGTGGCCCCGTGGTAGAGAAGCGTTTCTCACAGGGGCTGGAATAGAAAGGGGGAGAGAGAGAGAGAGAGAGAGAGAGAGAGAGCTGGAGAGAACAGATTAGAGCAAGTACAGAGAAAGAGAGAACAGATTAAAGCAAGTATAGAGAGAGAGAGAGAGAGAGAGAACAGATGAGAGTAAGTACAGAGAGAGACAAAAAAACAAAAAGAGAAGCAGAAAGGAAAAAGAGGGAGAAAGAATTAAAAAGAACTTGCAACGGCAATAGAGAACAAGAGACAGAAAGCAATAGAGAAAGAGAGAGAGAAAGAAAGGGAGGAATGAGAAAAAAGGAAAAGTCTCATGAACCGGAACAGGATCAGGACCCAAACGCGTGACGTTCTCACACAAGCCTTTTATTTTACGGGAGTCATGCACGTTAGGCAGCGGTCTGGCTTGGAACGATAGGAAGCCAGAGGCCGACGAGATCGATACCAATTGCCCCAGTTGATATCGGACAGATGGGGTCGATACCGGACAGGACGGGACTGACAGGATTGATATAGAAACAGGATATCGGAATTGAACAATTGAACTGGAGAGAATAATAAACAGGGCAAAAATAGACAGGGACAAAACTGTAAACCGATATCAAATAGGACAAAATAAACGGGAACAATACTGGACAGGAAATACCAGCAAGAAACAGGACCGAATCAGAACCCACGTCTTGCGGGGCAGAGGTTTGTTGACGGGTTGACAAAGGAAGAGTGAGAGTGCTGAGCTCAAACAGACAGAAAGCCAATCTGTCAATGAGCCTCAACTGGTGCCACGTGGGCCGGGCCAATTGGGCGCCATGGCAACCGTGACAAAAAGAAGAGAAAGCGGGAGAATGGATTAGAGAAAAATGAGAAAAAGAACTTGCCACAGAAATAGAGGGAGAACAAGAGACAGAAAGGGATAGCGAGATAAAGATTTTGAAAAAAAGAAAATGAAGAGAAAGAGACAGAAAGGGATAGCGAGATAAAGATTTTGAAAAAAAGAAAATGAAGAGAAAGAGACAGAAAGAGAGAAAGAACTCTCAGAAGAAAAAGAGAAAAACAAGAGACAGGAAGCCATAGAGAAAGAAAGGAAAATGAGATGAAAAGAAAGAGAGTGAGCAAAACAGTGAAAGAACAAGAAATGGAGAGGTAGAAAAAAATAAAAAGGAGAAAGAGACAAAGAAAAAGAGAAAGAGTAAAAGATAGGAATACAAAGAAAAGTGGAAAAAAATGACAGAAACATAGAGAGAGAGGAAGAAAGAGAAGAGAAGAAAATTAGAGACAAAGACAAGGAGAAAATGGATAAAAAAAAACGACAGAATGAGAATTAGAGACAAAAGAGAGAGGGAGCAATGGCTAAAAAGAAAGAAACAGAAAAAGAGAGTTAAACAAAACAACAAAACGGAGGAAGAGAGGAAAATACAGAGAAAGCAGGAGAAGGAGAGAGAAAATGAGACAGAAAGAGAAAAGAGAGAGAGAAGAAAAGAGAGCCAGAGATAAAGAAAGGGAAAGAAAGACATAAAGAGAGGAAATAAAGGGAGAGGGAAGCCCAGTCCCTTTTTGAGTGGCTTGGACTGGCTTTGGCGACACCCAGTGGACATATTTCTAAGTGTCTTTTTCACCGCAAACAGGACGTTGATCCAAGTTCCTCTTGCGCATATCAAAAAGGGCTCGACGGAGGGAGGGAGAGAAAAAGAGAAAGAAAAGAGAGAGAGAGAGAGAGAGAAAGAAAGTGGATCAAAACAAAAAGAGGATTTGAGAAGATGAGGAGCGAAAGAGAGAGATGGAGGAAGAGAGAGAGAGGGAGAAAGAAAAAGAGAAATAGGATGTTGATTGAAGTTCCTTTTGTACTGAGAGAGTCTTTACAAGGATAAAGAGAGAGAGAGAAAGACAAAAAGAATGAAAGAGAAACAAGATAAGGATAAAGAAAGAGGGACACACAGAGAGACAGAAAGAGAGGGAGAGACAGAGAATGGAATGGATAGAGAGAAAGAGAGAGAGAGAGAGAGACGGGGAAAGACTGAGAGAAGGGAGAGAGAGTGAGAGAGAGAGAGAGAGAGAGATGACGAAAAAGGGGAAAATGGAAGGGGGAGAGGGGGAGGAATGGCAAAATACGGTGAAAGAAAGTGAAAGAGAGAGAGAGAGAGAGAGAGATGGGGAAAGACCGAGAGAAGGGAGAAAGAGAGAGAGAGATGGCGAAATACGGGGAAAGAGAGACAGAGAGAGAGAGAGAGAGAGAGAGAGAAGGGTGAGAGAGAGAGACGGATGACGAAGTACAGTAAGAGAGCAAGAGAGAGAGAGAGTTAGAGAGAGAGAGAGAGAGACAGAGACAGAGGGAGAAAGAGAGAGAGAGAGAGCGAGAGAGAGATGGGGAAAGAGAGAGTGAAGGGTGAGAGAGAGGGATGGTGAAATATGGTGAAAGAGAGACAGAGAGAGAAAGAGAGAGGGAGAAGGGTGAGAGAGAGACGGATGACGAAGTACAGTCAGACAGACAGAGAGAGAGAGAGAGAGGGGGGGGGGAAGTCGCTATAAAGTGTGTTCTTTCTAAAAACCGGAAGTGTCAAAAAACGGAAATTCAGTGCGATACTTGGAGCGGATAGTTGACGCACAAATACTTCAAAATAAAAGCAAACGTACACTGAAATACGAGTCTCGAGTCAAAAATCATCTTTTTTGTTGTTGTTGTTGTTTTATTTTTATATTTTTAAATCTTTAGATTTTTGTTTAAAAGGCGTTCATCGTTTTTAAGGAAGAAAAAGCGGTCGAACGGGATGGATTGGTAGCCCCAAAACCTATTTAGGTTTTCTCCTCCGCAGCTGCGATTAATCACTCCGCTCGCTCACCGGAAGTGCTCGTTTGTGCAATGAGGAACTGAGGCGCCACCAAATAGGAGACTTTTCTTTTTGGGGGAAAATGTGACATTTTTTTTTTTTTTTTTCATTGCACCAAAACTTTCCTTTTGGCTTTCAACGTCTCGTTTTCTACCATGGAGCCCACCGCGGTTGAAGTCACACTCTGGAATGTTTTGGTGAGTAGATGACAAAAACTCTTTTGCAAACTTTTCATTTTCTTATCTTTTTTTTCGATGAAGTGTTAGCAATGTTCCGTTGAGTTCAAAACGCCTTTATATTTTTGGCTTTTATCATCCATGCTCCGGCCACAAAGCGCATGACGCTAAAGCACAGGTGTGAAACAGGCGGCCCGCGGGCCGGATCAGGCCCGCTAAGGGATTGAATCCGGCCCGCGAGACAACACTCAGAGAAGCAAAAGAGGAAAACGAGCTGCAGGTTGAAATGGGTCCACTTGATGTTGACAAAGCCAGGTGCCTCCAACAAAGACACTCTACTTGTCTTTTTCTCTTTCTTTCTCTCTCTCTTTATCTCTCTCTCTTTATCTCTCTCTCTTTATCTCTCTCTCTTTATCTCTATCTCTCTCCTCTCTCATTTCTCTCTCTCTCTCTCTCCTTTCTCTTCTCCTTTTCTCTCTTCTCTCTCTTTTCTCTCTCTCTCTCTCTTTATATTTCATTTTCTTTCTCTTTAATCTACTCGTCCGGCCCCCAAGAGAATGTTTGTTCTATCGTGTGCCCTCCCGAGTTCAAACGAGTTCGACACCCCCGCGCTAAAGAGAAGGAAGCGGAGGTGGAGAATAATATCGGGATGAAAATGGTGAAAGTAAGAAATACTGCCCAAATATCGGCACCCTTAAAATCTGAAACGGAGTTTCTTTCACATACTTGCACAAGCAACAAAAGGAGCAGCAATGATGATTTCACCCAACAAGGAGAATATTCTTAAAGTTACATACACTGCCTTTTAAAGCACAGGTGTCAAACAGGCGGCCCGCGGGCCAGATTGGGTTTAAATCCGGCCGGCAAGACAACACTGAGAGAAGCGCAAGATGAAAATAAGCTGCAATTTTAAATATGTCCACTTGATGTTACCCAAGCCAGTTAACACTTGCAAAACAGCTGTGGTAGTATTTCTCTATTTCTCTCACTTGATTCTTTTTTTTTCTCCTTCCCTTTCTCTTTCTTTCTCCTGTTCACTCTCTTTTTCTCTTTTTTCTCTTTTCTCTATTTCTCTCTCACTCTGCAACTCTTTCTATTTCCTCTCTCTGTAACTTACGCTGTACTGTAATTATCTTTCTATTTTTCTCTTTCCTTCTCAACTTCTTTCTCTCCCCTTTTTGATCCTTCTCTCTCCCTGTCTTTTTCCTTTGCTGACTTTTACTTTCTTTCTTTCTCTGTTGTTTCGCTTCTCTTATTCTTTTTATCTTTCTCTTCTTTCTCTCTTCATTCCTTTCTTTTTTTTCTTTCTCTGTCTCCACTGATATCTCAATTTGGCTCTTTTTCTCTCACTGTTCCTTTGTTCTCCCTATCTGTTTATTGCTCTCTTTCCTTCCCCCCTTTTCTCTCTTTTTCTCCCTCTCACTTTCTCTAAAACTTACTAGTCCGGCCCCTGATATTTTTGGAGAGAACGTCGTTGGGCGTCGCCCCAAAATATACGCAGAGAGGACATATGGCAAAAAGGGAACGCGCTTTATTGCATTTGGGTTACGTTCAAAGTTCCAGATGTTCAACACTGGTCTTTAGAGTCTTCTCAAATAAAGTTAAGATATCTGCTGAAGGTCGTCTACCTCGGCTCCCTCAACGTCATCCCACGACCTTCACCAGATGCCTTCATACTTATCATGAGTTCTTATCCACATTCCATAACAATATCCGTCAAATTCCCAAATATCGGTGCCGATAATCGTCCCGCCTGATTATCGTTAGACCTCTCGTAATAATATCTGCCACTTTTTAGTTTCAAAATGTTTGCATGCAGGGTTATGGATTCCCTGAGAAGAAGAGTGCCCTGTAGAGAAAGTACTGTTGAATATTGGAAGTTGATACTGTTAGGGGAAAAAAACGATATCACAAATGTATCGTTGACCAAATTGTTCGAATGAGTTATCTGACTCCATGAACCAAACATAAACTCTATTCTCCTAACAATGCATGCTCATTTCTTAATGGGAACATGAACAAAGATAGCCGGCATTTTCACACGGGGGCAGGTTTATTTTCCTAGTCTTTAACTAAGTGAATTCCATCCAATTAGCCAAATTAGTGTCGCTCGAGGCTTCCTTGAGCCTCCTTTTTCGATTGTCCCTCTCATCCTCCGATCTGATCTCCGCTCTCGTCTCCCTTCTGTCTTCCGTCTTTTTCACACCTGACCCATGGGGCGGGTCAGGTGCCAGCTTCACCACCTCCTCACCGAAAGGCGCCGCCATGTCTAAAGGACTCACAACAAGAAAGCTTATCAGAACACTTGTCTCCTTTTCCCGCGTCAGCCCTTGTCCCCGTTCTCGTTGTTTTTCTGTACACGTCATTCTTGTCTAGGCCACACTGACCCCAAGCCTTCCCTGTGAAAAATCCCCACTCCATTCAACAAATGTCATTTGTATTGTATTAAATCCTTTATAGTCAAAAAATAAAAATAAAAATAAAATCCTTCACTACTTACTTTGTCTACTGTATATACTGAGGCCATATCCCCCTAGTGGTAGGTGGCCAGAGTCAAGAACACTCTCACATCCAACCTGACACCGAACATTAAGCCCGCAGCACAACAAGGGGTGAGTTGCCCTACCATGCAACCTTCCATCAGCGTACACTGGTTTACCCCCCAGGCGTCTGGACCCAGCTTGAGTTTGGGAATCGCTGTTCTCGAGACGACAGGCCACCTGGAAGTTTGCCAGTTCAAGCTGTGTCGACATGTCATTCTTAACTCTATTTTGTATACTAAGAGATTCAAGTTTCAATACGTAAGGTCGTTTTGACGTTTCTGTTTTTCCGTGTGCCCGTTTGTCAGTACTACGTGACGGGAGCGGTCAACAGATTCCTCAGAGGACAACCTTCTGACATAATCCACCATGACCCACAAGGATCTGCATCCAGGACTAATTCCGGTGGCGATCGGGACGAGGCGGACCACCAAAGCGCTGACATCAAAGAACCCAAGAAAATGAACGGCTACGCTGAAGAACCCATTCGCGATATCACCGATGGAGGTCCAAACAAGATGGTGGCGACCTTAGAAAATTTTGACAGGTCTGAGATGCCAGACGATACTCGAAATGCCGATCTCGGTGTGGAAAAACATCGCCCGGAAGAGGAACCCGAAGCTGACTCGACTTCTGACAATCGGACGAAACGGACAAACGGGAACGGGAAAGAAACCGACCTACCGGTAAAACCAGAGGGCGAGACGGAGCAGGACGTCGGAAAATCCTCAAACCTCTGTGAAGCTTCACGGCAGCTTCCCGAACCAACGGGTGAGGAGTCGGGTCCTGAACACCACAACGAGGTTTTCCGAAACGGACACAAAAGCACCAGGATCCTAGAAGTTGAGGTAGCTGGTCTCCAAGGAGAGTCGGAGAACATAGATCAGGAAACCATTCCTAAGTGCAGCGCCACTGAGAAGGAATCGGTGGAGCCCGAGCAAGTTTTGCAGTCGGGAGATGACGGAACCTCCGAGGAACTCTCTCCTGAAAAACCCTCCGGAGCGGACCCCGATCGGAAGCGGTGCGACACGGAAAGCTTCTCGGAGATCTCCTCGGTGGAGTCGGGCTTCTCGGACGAGTCCTCCAACGAATCGCGGACGGCGGTTCTAACGAAGCCCCGAGCGAACCGTCGAGAGGCTTTGGAGGGTCCCGCCGCAGAAATCCCGAAGGATTCCGGATGGTGCGGAAGTGGCTCGGAGGGGTCTTTGGAAAAAGCCTCCGGGAATTCTGGAGAACCCGAGAAGGCCGAGTGTGAAGATGAGGTATGGTTGAATTCATCGCTTCTTGAAACTGGGGCGCCAAAGTCAAACGGATTCAATTATAGGTTTTTTTCAAGTTTTTTTTAATGTGTGTGTTATATATATATATATATATATATAACACTCAGAGAAGCGCAAGAGAAAAACAAGCTACAGGTTGAAATATGTCAACTTGATGTTGCCAAGGCCAGGTGCCTCCAACAAAGACACTGTACTTGTATCGCTCTCGCGCTCTCTCTCTTGCTCTTTCTCTTTTTCTCTTTTCTCTTTTTCTCTCTTTTTTCTTACTTTTTCCCTTTCTTTTTCTTTCTTTTTTTCTTTCTTTCTTTCTTTCTTTTTTTTCTTTTTCTTTTTTTTCTCTCCTTTTCTCTTTTTTCTCTCTCTCTTTTTCTCTTTCTCTTTCATTCTTTCTCTTTCTCTTTTTCTCTCTTTTTTCTCTTTTTTCTTTCTTTTTTCTCTTTCTTTCTTTTTTTCTTTCTCTTTCTTTCTTTTTTTTCTTTCTCTTTCTTTTTCTCTTTTTTTTTCTTTCTCTTTCTTTTTCTCTTTCTTTTCTTTCTCTTTCCTTCTTTCTCTTTTTCTCTTTCTCTCTTTCTCTCTCTCTTTCTCTCTTTTTCTCATTTTTCTTTCTCTCTTTTTCTTTCTTTTGAATCTACTCGTCCGGCCCCCGACAGAATGTTTGTTCTATCGTGTGGCCCCCGACTTCAAATGACTTTGACACCCCTGCCATATTGCGACATGTGGTGGTAAACTCCTAGTGTGTCGTGTTTGACCACTAGATGGCATTGTGTTGTCTGGCCCAGCGTGGCTGCAGGATGCCTGAAGAACATGGCGCCGACTTAAAGTAATGTAAAAGAGATATGTGATTTTTTTTGTTTTTATATAATTTTTGTGTCGTTTTCAAATCGTTTTTTTACCGAACGAATGTGTTTTCTGTACCACGAGGAGGCGCTGTATATAACACGCGGTCCCTTTAAGATTTCAGCACCTTCGAAAGCGAAACATCTGGGATTGTATTTTCTGTTTCAGGCGAGCGGATTTGCGTTAAACCTGGCCCCTCAAAAGTCGAGAATGGCCGTGAAAAATCGTCGGGCCAGGCCTCCGAAAAATCACCGCTCCCTCCTGTTAAGACCCTCCGAGGACCCCGTAAGCGAGCCGCCCTCTCCCCTGCCCGCACCCAAAAACCCCGTCGGTGTCAACGTCTTGGGAGGCTTCGGTTTCGCAATCAGACTCCCTGGTAGGTTTTCATTTCCATCGTGTACCGTTCCAAAGTTTGGGCTCCCTCGGAAATTTCCTTATTTTTAAAGGAAATGCGCCGTTTTTTTCTACGACGAACACGTAAACCCAATCGGTGATACGCCCTGTATATTGTTAATACGGTGAGTGAATAGTCATTCAGCTGCGAGGATTTGAATGCAAACTCTACAGAAGTCCATTTCCGGCAATAGTAAATTGTATTGGAATACTAATGGATGATTCGAAAATCCTTGTGTTAAAAAACCCGTCAAGTATCTGGAGCATCACAATTGTCAGGGTTCGTACAGGTGCTTGAAATTCTTGGAAATGCTTAAAATTGTTGCCATGTTTTGCAACACGTCTGCTTAAAAATGACACTGCTCGGTGGCGGCCTGGCTTTTCCGTGGCTGTTCTTCTTCCCTCGTCATTAACTGCAGCTGGCATAAGTTTGTACAGTATTGTCCTAATTAACGTTAGTTGGTAATGTGAAAGATCTCTTATTCAAAGTAAGGCACCGGTTTTGATTTTCGGTAACGGCGTTGTAACGCTGGAAAAAACAGTTCAATGACCCTGTTACTGGAAAAAAAGGACCTGAATCGGGCCGTGAAAAGGGTTTAAGAACCCGGATTGTGGATTTGATTAAAGGTTCGGATTGGCTAGAAAAGGACTTTGGCGTGAAACTCGACAGTCTATTCCTGTTTCATAAAGTGAAGGTTAGTCCGTGCTAGAAATTGCAAAGAAACTAAAGATCTCCTACAATGGTGTGTACTACTCCCTTAAGAGAACAGTTTTAGGGTGCTTGAAATTTCTGGAAATGCTTAAAATTGTTGCCATGTTTTGCAACACGTCTGCTTAAAAATGACATTGCTCCGTGGCAGCCTGGCTTTTCCATCGCTGTTCTTCTTCCCATGTAATTAACTGCAGCTGGCATAAGTTTGTACAGTATTGTCCTATTCAACGTTAGTTGGAAATGTGAACGATCTCTTATTCAAAGTAAGACACCGGTTTTGATCTTCGGTAACAGCGTTGTAACGCTGGAAAAAAACTGCAAAGAATCTAAAGTTCTCCTACAATGGTGTGTACTACTCCCTGAAGAGAACAGTTTTAAATCTCCAGTCTCCTTTCCAGGTCCTCAACAAGCACCTTGGCTTTAATAATACTATATTTTCTGGAGTTTGGCCAGGGTTCCGGCTTATACTTCGGCGTGAATCGTGTGTACTTTCCTTCTTAATGATGCATATTTTGGCTGGTGCTACTTCTTACGCTTATAGTCGGGAAAATACAGTAGTTGCAAAACATCAGCTTCAACCTCTTCAGTAAAGAGGTGACTCCGAGATGCTGGTCTTTGTAAGGTTTTAACTTTTATTATACTGAAATCTGACTCCGAAAACACTTGCCTTAGTTGGAGCATGTCCAGAAGCAGGAGAAATGCAATCAGCAAAACGACGAGTATAGTCCACATATCAATTTATTTAGCCGAATCAAAGAGTTGAACAAATCGGGTCTTTCTGCCGTGCCAATATTACAATCGTGTGCAGGAGTCGACGACATTCCAGGACCTTCCCATGTTGTAATCCATGCCGATGAAATGTTCACGCCCCGTGACCAAGCCTCTGGCTGATTGGTCCGCGGTCGTCGATGCAAATTTCCCAACCATGATTAGAAGAATGGGAGGTGGGGGGATAGGTTATCACCCTCCCGATAGAATGGTACCAGGCACATACTCCCCCACTCCAGGCGAGGTGATAAGTCCTTGTTATCTGCACAAAATGGAAGAAAAGGCACATTCCAATGCAAAGCGGGGTTTACAACACCCTTCTCTCAGAGTTTGCCCTCAAACACTGAAGTCAGATTTTAGAACAAGTATATTTGACTTTACGTAAGATGAAACGGTGTATAAAATGGTATACAACTTCTTCAATATAGAGTGCCAAAGAATGAACCGTATCTGAGACTGGCCTAAAAATGGAAGAGGTTCGTTTTGGCAATATACGTCGGACAACTCGGTTTATAGGTAAAAGTGCAAGGTTTTATTTTTTTCCATGGAAAAAACAAAAGTGTCTGGGTGGCCTCAAACTTTAACGGTAGTGTAGATCGGTTTCAGTTGACATAACGTACGATAAAGTCCTGTTCAAATGATGTATTCCTTTCCTTTCAGGGTTCGGTTCCGGGTTCCCGGTTGTAAAAAAGCAAGCGAATACGGTAGGTGGGAGTAACCGGTTGTTATGAACGATAACGTTTGATTCGAAACGTCTTTTAAAGGAAGCCGAAGTCAAAGGGGCAACCGAGCCCACCAAGGAAGAAGAGACGTCCCAGAAACCCATGCCGCCCAAACAAGCACGGTAGAGTATACCGTATTTCCTGGACTATGAGGCGCAGTGAATGATATTTTTAAGAATGAAAATGATAAACTACCGTAGTCTCTGACTGGCAGTGCCGTGAAATAGTCTTCGACCTCCATCCTGATTTGTGTTTGTTTGCATATTTAACTCTCAGATCATCAAACCAATTTTAATGTCATACAGAAACAACCCAAGGAAATACAAAGTTCAAATGTAGATTCCATTGAGTAAGGCACCCAAAAATCAAAACTTATCCGGCCCTATTATTGTGGAAACACAATATGTAACACCGGATGCAAGGAGTCTTGGCATAGGAGAGAGAGTTCGTTTATTGAACTTCGTCAACAGAAATCTCGAAGTTTCGTTCGTCTTCAGAGACAATTGGCTTTTTATATCCTAATAGATACTTTCTTTCTTTCCAACAGTCTACCCCGTTGTTTATTAACAGATGAACATGATGCCCTAGGGGTGCTTGTAGCGGAGCGGATGACGTCACGCTAGTCCAAAAGTTGGACATCGCTGCGGCAGATGGAAATCTTTTCTTTGTGAAAATCCAGGGATACACCACCTCGCGTTAGCAAGTCCGCCTCCTCTCCGATTCCTCCCGGCTTTCGTGTCTCTGTTTAGCGGCGTTGAAGCCGGATAGCTCCGGGTGGCTACACGTTAGCGTCCGGAATGCTAAACGTGAGCCACGTTTCCGCAAAACACGGCAACTGCGCTCCCTGTGCGCTTCGATGTTTTCCACCAGCACTGGATGATCTTATTTGGTCGTGAGTTCGCATTTACCATGATTACGGATGGTACCGAAGACTTATAACGCCGCTAGCCGCTTCGCTAGCTCTTCTTCCACGATAGGCCCCTTCATCACGCCGGCACGAGAATTCTTCAGGGCAAGGAGTTGAAATTCCTTGAATACACGCATTTTTTGTGCGCTAAAACCCATGTCCCATAGGATAGAAGTAATCAATAGTGTAGTTGTCAAAACGGGAAGAAAAAACACCGAAGATAGGAGTAGACAACAAAACAATAGGGCAGCTGCTGGAAAAGGAAGCCGCTCGTGGTAATACAACATCAGTATTACTTTTGTCTGTCCCCCTTGCACGTGTACATGCACGCCGCTAGACAGGATGTTTTGTTATCTTTATGTAACCTCCAAGAACCGTTTGGGGTCGGCTCCACATTTCCAGGAACCGTTGTCGCCGGGGTCGGTTCGACCTGGCATGCTCCGAACGCCAGTCTTTCGTCTCCCAAGGCATGAACATTGAATGGTCTTGGGTTGCTTTGCTGCCTCAGGACCGGGGCAACTTGCTGCGGTTGTCAAAATAAGGAATTCTGGTGTTCACCAGAAGGAGATCCTCTGGCCATCCGTTGGTGCCCTCAAACTCAAGCACCCTTAACTGGCAGTTCATGCGAGAAAAAAAACCCTCCAATATGGCAGATTTGAAACAATTCTGCAAGGAAGAATGGGCCAAAATTCCTCCACAGCATCGTGAAAGACTTATTCCCAATAAACGTCAGCATTTAATTTCTGTAATCACAGCCAGAGGTCTCCCAACTCGCGTTTAAATTTAGACTTCGACAACTTTTTCCACATAGGGCCGGATACCTTTTGATTTATTTTGTGCTTGATAAATGGAATCAACATTTCTCATTTTGTCTTTCCTTGTGTTGGTTTTATAAATTAGTGATAAATATGCTAAAAAAAAAACACAGAAATCAGGAAGTGGGCAAATACATTTTCACGGCACTGTATAAGGTGTGTTGGATTATAAGGTACACATTTAAATGATAGATAGATACTTTATTCAAACTTCCAGCAGTATCCTTGTGTTGAAAAATAAAATAATAAAATTAAAGATAGAATACAAAAATACCCAATATAACGTGTTGATATAGAGTATTTCAATAGTGCTACAGAAAATACACACTGTCATAAAAATAGGGTCATATGCAAATGTGGGCGGGGGCTTTCATGTGGGCTTTTAACTCCCTCGGGTGGAGTTCAAGAGCCTCATGGCTCTTTAAAAATGTTTTTTAATCGAGTGTAACTTTCAAAGGAAAACGTTTAATTGTTCCATTTTGTTTTCTTTTTTTTTTTTTTAGATTTTCAAATCCATTTATGTCTGAGCTGAAGACCAAATTGAGGAGACCCAACAAAAACTGAGATGTAGATTTATTTGGGGTGAATATCCGCATAGAATATGATGGATTGTGTGAAGTATGAATCGATGATTTTGTGGACATTTTCTAATAAACTTTACGAAAGCAACAGATTTTTGTCTTTTCTGTCATCAAGAGTCAACTCGCAGGAACCAAATCCCATGCCACCAAAACAAGCACGGTGAGTAACATTTGACCACTTGATGGCACTGTTTTGTCTAACGCGAATGAAAAACGCTCCCAAATGAGCACAGCGAGGCAGCAAGATGCCAGACAAACATGGCAGCGACTTTTAGGGATTCCACTATATAAAAAAGAACTGTTTTTAGACCTATGATTGATGTTTTGTACAATTAGGAGGCACTAAATATTACACACTGTCCTTTTAAGGCACACATTTGAATATCAGGTAGATTTGGAGGTTTCGGGTTGAAGGATTTTGTACATTTGACTATGTAATATATTTTATAATATCCTTTAAAGTAAGTGCATGTACTCAGTTTGATGCAGTAGAGATTCACCGACTGTTTTTCTTCAAGGTACATTAGAAGGGTAGGCTGTCTGGAATGCATCAGACTTACTTTGATAACAGAATTCCTGTGAGTGCTGACGGGAGAAGGCCAGACGCAAAAGGACAAACATCACGACGCCCTTCGACGAGGAGGTGGTGAAGCTGGCACCTGGCGCACCCATAGGAGGAGTAGGCACGCCCATGGGAGGAGCCAGCACGCCAGTTTGTGAAAAGACGTGGGAAGATCGAGGGAGAACGAGAGGGACACTAATTTGGCTAATTCGATGGAGTTCACTCAAGTCAAATTATTGAAGAAAATAAATCTGCCCCTGTGTGGAAATGCCGGTCGCTTGTCCCTGCCCACTGCCTGAAGATAGCTTGGATGGGCTCCCGTACCCCCGTGACCCTACTGAGGATAAGCGGTGTAGATAATTGATGGATTGATATCGGTTCCCACTACAAATAGCCTAACGGGCGAAACGATCATAAAACCTTTCAAAATGGGTTGATTAACGAGTATTACTTACACTTCTCCTTGAATGTTTTCCCTCCAAAAATATTCTTCCATCAAAGATGGGATGAGTAAAACAAAAGCAATGAAACAGGCGATAATAGGGCTTGCCGTGTAAAACAGAGATTCGCAGACAGACCGACAAAAGGGGACTGACGGGACAGAGTTTAAATACTGACAGGGAGCCAATCTGTCAACATGCTAGTGTAGCGACCATCGTTCATGCACGACCCAAGGTTTCACAATCTCTGGTTTATTGCCTGCATTCAGTAAATAAAACAATACAAAAGTCAGGGGTCTCTGTTCTCGACTGCAATTATCTTCAACGCTTACAAAAATCACTTCAGCAACGGCAAGCAGACAACATGCGAGCACATTAATAATGAAACTTCGATAATAACAATGAACATAACTTTCCCACGTACCTGCATTCAGTAAATAAAACAATACAAAAGTCAGGGGTCTCTGTTCTCGACTGCAATTATCTTCAACGCTTACAAAAATCACTTCAGCAACGGCAAGCAGACAACATGCGAGCACATTAATAATGAAACTTCGATAATAACAATGAACATAACTTTCCCACGTACCTGCATTCAGTAAATAAAACAATACAAAAGTCAGGGGTCTCTGTTCTCGACTGCAATTATCTTCAACGCTTACAAAAATCACTTCAGCAACGGCAAGCAGACAACATGCGAGCACATTAATAATGAAACTTCGATAATAACAATGAACATAACTTTCCCACGTACCTGCATTCAGTAAATAAAACAATACAAAAGTCAGGGGTCTCTGTTCTCGACTGCAATTATCTAAAACATTGAAGATACAAAAGAACGGGTCATCACTCAACAGGCCGCACCTCGTGGCGTGTTTGCAACAAAACATGTTGCATTTTCATTTCAAGCTGTATTAACTTCTTATTTAGTGCTTTTTTAATACACATCATTTAGAACAACTTATATATCTTCATATACAAAAATAATTTCGAAAGCAGCTCAAATGTCCAGCAAAATATGCATTTTTTTTATCCAACTGATATTGGGCACAGCTTACCTTCAGCGCTTACAAAAATCACTTAAGCTACGGCAAGCGCTGAAGCCCATAAAGTGCCAAACGAAAAAAAACAGTCGCAGACGCCCATGACTTAACAACTGAATGAGGTACCGGAATATTAACAGTAATACAACAAAAACACAGATTTTGTGAGAATTCAAAAAAACATTCAAAACAATCAAATTTCAACTCTGTTACACCAGCTGGCGCCACATGGGCGGGGCCAGTTGGGCGCCATCATTTTTTTCCCAGGTCCTCAACAAATGCTGGTCGCTTGTCCGATTTTTCACAAAAAGAAACGAGCATGCATTGTTAGGTGAATGAAGGCTATGTTTGGTTAATGGAGTCCGATAACTAATTTGAACAATTTGGTAAACGATACATTTTAATAGTTTATTTCCTAACAAGGTACACACAATTGTCTGGAAAATACGGTACTATGATTCTTAATTTTAAATCAAAACATCTTTGTTTTAAAATTTAGATATTCAGTCAGAGCGCAATATGGAAGCCATAATTCAGTTGTTAAAACGAAGATATCATCAATAAATTCTACATGTTTTTTAAATTTGAGCGCAGTATACTTTTTAGGATGATCTAAATTGATTTGATGCAACTGTGCAAAGTCCGTTTTTATTTCAATGTTTTTTTTTTCAAATGACATGATTATAAAAAAGTAAACGGCTCCTAAAAGTAAAAACTAAAAATCATTTAAAATATTATAAAGGCTATTTAAAAATGACACCTTTTTTGAATGGAAATTTCGTTTGAATTTGAATTGAATTGTGGCACTCTTGGGCTGCCGTAGCTCAGGACTGAATTGAGCTAAGCCACCCACTTGTTAAAGGTACATTGTCCTATTTGACCACTAGATGGCACTGTATTGTAAAATGCGAACGAAACCATTGTCAAATGAGTACCCCGTAGTAGCATGGTGCCAGAGAATTAATTATTTTGTACCATTCGGAGGAACTGTCCCTTTAATGTCAACACGTTTGCATTTGATGGTTCAGTCATTGTATTGGCCCAAGCGTTGTATATGATATTTGCAGTACACTCATTTCTCCGCTGAGGCAAATAGCGACGCTGTAGGCAGCTTCCGTGTTTAAAAATACACAAAGAAGACGTACACTTTTATAATTGTTTGAAAGAGTGTTTCAGTATTTTGAAATCAAGCGGTGTTTTTGGTAAGCGTTTGTCCTCCATAAAGTCATTTGTATTTTTTATTTATTTGCCATCCTATAAAATAATTGGTGTCATTGTTGATGATTTTATTGGATCTTGATTTAGGTCGTAAATCGAACGAACACTTCAAAAGGAAATGTTTGCCGTTAAATGTCAAGTTCTGGGTTTCGGAACCGGACACACTTTGTTTCGTCTAAAATAGGGGTGTCGAACATACGGCCCACAAGGAGGTTTAATCGGGCCTACAGGATAATTCAAAAGTTGAAAAAAATGCTCCAACGACATGGAATTCACATTTGTAACAGGATGCAATTCACAGATTGTCCACTAGGGGGCAGAGTGATCAGTATCTACTACCAGAGGCGTGTTCAGGAGAGTGAGCGATTGCTATCGCGAGCTATCGCTAGCTTCTGAACGGCCAGTGATTATTGAGCGCTCGCGTGCCCGGGTAATCACGGGAGAAAGACCGCTTACTTTGATTTCCAACATGGCGTCGACAGTGCAGAAGATGGAGGATCTCACCCTGACGAGTGCTGTTGGCGATGTAATATATCGTCTTACATTGCCTGGTAATGTTTGTGAACAATGCAAGACAGGTATGACCCTTCCACTGCGTTTAGGATAACCTTAACTGTGTCAATATGCGAACTGTCGCTCATATCAGCCAACTCGCTCAAAGCAAGCTGTAGAACGAAATCCATTGTACTGTCGTCGGCCATTTTGGATCAGTAAGGCAATCACAGCGAGCGATTACAAAACGTTCAGCAGTGCGCGGCAAGCGATTATCAAGAGACTACATGTCTGATCACTCTCCTGAACACGCCTCAGGGTACCCCAAATGAACAGGCCTGGCTGCTAGAATTTTGTGCATGTTTGGAGCAACCTACCTTTGTGAACTAATTTTCTCAGTAATGACTATTGTTAGGAATTAAACTATTAAAAATTTAGTGTTTACCAAACTGTTCAAATTCGTTATCTGACTCCATTAACCAAACACAAACTTCATTCTCCTAACAATGCATGCCCGTTTCTTTATGGAAAAATGAACAGGAATAGCCGACATTTTCACATGGAGGCAGATTTATTTTTTTAAAGTATTTAAATGAATTCCATCAAATTAGCCGAATTATTGTCGAATTAGTCTTCGGTGAGCCTCCCTCTCACGATCTCTCGTCTCTCTTCTTCTGTCTTCCGTCTTTTCCACACGCTGGGGCATTGGCTCCTCCCCCATGGGGCGGGTCAGGTGCCAGCTTCACCACCTCCTCGCCAAAAGGCGCCGCCACGTCTAAAAAACTCACAACAAGAAAGCTTATCAGCCAAACAATGTCTCCTTTCCCGCGTCACAGGCGTCAGCCCTTGTCCCCGTTCTTGCTGTTTTTCTGTAAACATCATTCTTGTCTAGGCTACAATGACCTCGCCCCACAGCTCAGCCAATTAATATCTTTTGTCAAGTCATTTTTATTTGTGACGCCCTTAATCACAAAGAGTCTCAAAGGGCTGCACAGGTTATTGCACAGACTATTATTTCAGACTATGATGACACCATTCCCGGATCTGGAACCAACATGAGGGCAAGGAAAAACTCAAAAACCTCAACATGAGGAAAATGAAGAAACCTTGAGAAGGGACCACACATCTGGTAATCCCCCTGTATTTGTATTTAAATGTAATTTGTATTTGATTGTAAAAAAATCCCTTATAGTCAAATAAATCAAATATAAAATCCTTAAAGGGAAAGGAAAACCTTAAAAACCTCATCGTGAGAAAAACGCATAAAATATAGTTAAACTTGAAAACAACTGAAACGGACGGTGTGCCTCCAATTTTTTTTTTCATGAAAATAAGTCTGCCTCGTGTCAAAAAACACTGCTCTATACAAAGTCTAAGGACAATGTAGTGTGCCCTGAAACAAAACGCTGGTTAACTTGAAAGTAGCTCATATCATTTGAACAGATTTTGAATTCCAACTCGTCATTTTGTATGAAACGTTTCCTGCAGCATTGTTCCGCCACAAGTGAGGAGGAGGATGGACGAGAAACTTTTCCCGGAGATCACACTTCTCGATCTGCCCATCAGTCCATCCTTCCGTGCGATTGAGGTAAATGCAAACCCCAGCCAATGTTCCTCTGCGTGTGTGCGCAATTGCGCACTACCCAGAGCTTTTCCGCGCACAAGAAAATCTAGCCAGCTCACAAAAATCAGGGTTCCAAATTGCTCATTAAGAAGCCAATTCAGTCAAAGTGACAGTGCACGAAGGTCAAAATACACGGGTTCCCCTGACGCTGGGCGGCAGTAGCTCAGGAGGTAGAGCGCTCGTCTTGGGATCAAGGGATCCCAGTTCGAATCCCGGCTCGTCCGTGTTACATGTCGAGGTGTCCTTGGGTAAGACACTGAACCCCTAATACCTCCAATAAGCAGGTTAGCGCCTTACATGGCTGCAAGGCCGCTATTGGGAAATGTGGAACACATTGTAAAGCGCTTTAGGAAGTCATTGACTTGAAAAGCGCAATAGAAATGCAGATCATTTCATTTCAAATACAGTATTTTGAAGTCAAGGTTGAAGTTGAGTAACGTCAGTAGAGTTTTTTGAGAGCCGGCTTCTTCGGCTTGGCTCACTAAAAAGGACCGGCTCTTTCGGGTCCCAAACGGCTCTTCGGGTTGTTTTTGCTTCTTTATTCCCTACACGAGCAAATAGGATGTAAAATTCTGCACAAAATGACTTAAAGGAAGGGGGGAAATAGAACAAAATGGAAAAAAATACCAAAATGAAAAAGTAGTGAAAAGCTGAGAAAAAAAGAAACAAAATGAGGAGGAAAAAAAGAGCAGGAAAAAAAGCCAGAAGCAAATAAAGGGAAAAAAGGTAATAGAGAACAAAAAAGCAAGAAAAAAGTAACAGCTCGGAAAAAATAAACACAATGAGATTTATTTTAAAAAGGAATTTAAAAAAAAGAAAAAACAGGGAAATAGAGGAAAAAGTTTGTGTTGCATTCAAATAATTTCCAATGATATCAAGTTAATCTTGTTGCCAACATTGTACTTCCACTAATAAAAGTAATTAAATACTGTTGTGTATCGTGCAACCGACTCAATAAGAACCCCAAAATGTTAATATTATGCGACAAAAGATACCAGGAATAAAAGAAATGGAAATCTTGAGAAATAATTGTAAAAACAAATGACGTTTGTAGTCAATTCATTCAAAAGTGAAAAATAATTTTGCATTGCCGAAAACTCAGCAAAATGTAACACGATGTCAAGCTTTGGACATGTTTGATCATGATTTATTTGCCACACTTGGGATTGCTGTTGCTCACTATTGTTTCAAGCGTTGCTCACCGACTTTGTGTGAACGCTCAGACTCGGGGAAAATGACAGGGAACATTGACCAATGTTCCAACTTGAATGCATATTTTTCTCCTTTCTCATTGCAGACGGAGACCATACCGGACTTTACCGATGACTCTTTAGATTGTTCATCGCAGAACCTAATGAACTTCACGATGGACATAACGAATTCTGATCTGCTGGCACTTGACACCTGGGACACAAAAGGCACCGTTCAGTGTCGTCCCGAACGCATTGCGGAGTCCGAGAACCCGAATTCGGAGCCCGTTTTACCTGAATCTCTAGAGAGCGTCCCTCCAAAACCAGAAGAGAAGCCCATCTCCGATGATAAAAGTGTCTCCTTGTTGAGTGGACTTCCGGAACAAGATCCAGAGTCTAAAGCCAATCGCACCACAGACGTCCGGTCGGCAGAATCGAGCCTGGTCTCCCGTCACTGCAACACTTTTGACGCCGAACCGGCGCCAAACATCGCCGTCACTCTATCGGAGACCGGTTTGTCCGGGAGTCGGCACAACACCTTCGAGGCGAGTCCTCCTTGGCTATCGAGGACCTACGACCCGGCTGAAACGTTTATCTTTGACCCCACCGTGGAGCAAAGACCTTTTATCGCTTCCACACCCCTGCCCCGCTGCAAAACGGTGGATTTCTGTGCCAGGACAGACGGCAAATTGCCGGGACCTGAGGAACAGCCAAACCTCTGTTCCGAACCAGAAGCCCGGGTGACGGCTGTCGCGACATCGGACGTCTGCCCTTCAAAAACGCTTCCGTCTCAAGCGCCCGCAAAATCGCTCTTGCCTTTCTTGAAACGGTCGCATTTGACGTCGCTTCCCAGGCGCAGCGAGAAACCGTCTTCGGGTTCCAGCTCCACGCAACGGAAGACACTTGCACAGGTAATGAAAATTTGAGTTTCTCGCCGGCACGGGTGGAAGTGGAAAAGTTGACGTCTGGAAATTGCTGAAATCGGTGGTCGTGATTAGAATAGAATAGAATCTAACTTTATTGTCATTGTTACAACATGGGTTGAATATATTGTGACAACGAAATTGGACGTGGCACTCCAGGTCCACGTTTTACAGTGAGGATAAAGAGAACAAAGAAAACGTTTGTACTGTCCTTGTTGCATGCTTTGTTTTCCTCCGGAGGGGGGTGTATGAGGGGGTGAGGGACAGACAGAGATGTCTGGATCCAACTAGATGTTTGATCTTACTGTACGCACGGTCCAGTGTTTTTTCCCCCGGTTGCTCAGTCCACGTATTGAATGAATTTGGGAAGTACAGTCCTTAAGCATGCCCGATTAAAGTCGCCGGCGATGATAAAAGCTCCGTCGGGGTGTGCGAGCTGCTGTTTATTGATAGCAGCGGGCTGGGGATTTAGCGCTATGCTAACGTTAGCATCCGGTGGAACGTAAACGGCAACCACAATGACCACAGTTAGATCTCTCGGTAGATAGAAGGATCTACACGATACTGCCAGAAACTCTATATCGAGTGAGCAGTGTGTATCAATGATTCGGCTGTTATTGCAGCGCATAGTCCCCCACCCGTTTTTACCGGAGTCTCCGTCTCGGTCGTGCCGGTGAAGCGTGCGTCCTGCTGGTTGGACTGTGGCGTCGGGGAAGCCAAGGCTCCGTGATGACAAAAATATTGCAATTTCGGACAAAGCTGTTGGTAACGATCCGTTAAGGCTACAAACAATGTACCGTAATTTCCACACTATAATTCGCATTGGACTACAAGATGCACCCTCCCAATATTTCTTTTGTCACGTTTTTCGAGTCAATTCCCATTTTTTTGTGACGCCCTTCATCCGGAAATGTCTCAAAGGACCGCACGGGCCTCAATGACACCATCCCCTGTACTGAAACCGACACGCAGGCGAGGAAACTCTCAAAACCTCAACATGAGGAATGAAGAAACCTTGAGAAGTCTCAACCGTGACCCTTATAAAGTCGTCATAAACCTAAAAAGTATCAAGAAGTCCCGTCAGCTTGCTTAACTATACAGATCCATTCTAAGCTAAGATGTGCTAACAATTAAAACAAGAGTACATTCAAGTCATTGCAATATGTTTGCTACTCTCACACAATGTTTGAAAATGAAGCGATGTCAAATATTTCACTGTACTACCTCATATGCAGATCATTAGTTTTGGAGCGATCGTCGTTGGGCGTCGATCCAAAAAATACGCAGAGAGGAGATGTGGCAAAAAGGGAACGCGCTTTATTGCATTCGGGACACATTCAAAGTTCTAGATGTTCAACATTGGCTTTTCAGTGATCTCAAAGTTAAGATATCTCGTGAAGGTCGTCCGCCCCGGCTCCCTCAATCAGCTTGTGACCTCTTGCAACAACGTCATCCCACGACCTCCACCAGATGCCTACATACTGATCATGAGTTGTTATCCACATTCCACAACATTAGTATATAAAAAGAAGAAAATACTACTTAAAATAAAAAAAGAATGATGTGCTTTGTTTTAATTTTTTACAGCGCTATCTTCAACCGCTTTGTTTAACAAATTAAGTTTTTAAATGGAGTGTGCTACCTCATGAGCGGTCAATTGGTATATAAAAATCTACTGCCACCTACTGATCTGGATGACTATTTTTGCGGTCTAAGAAGCAGACCACTGACGTGTGGGAGAGCTATAAATTGGCTAACGGTCGAAAAAAAATTAGGCAAGGACTTGTTATGTTTTTAACCAGCTGCAGCGGGGAGAATAGCAGAGAAGACAAGCAACTGACTCGTCCACACTCACTCACTCTAGCCCCCCTCCCCCCGTCTGCCTCTGTGTTTTATTGAAAATGCAAGACACGGAAAAGTACTGGTATGTTGAGACAAAGACAAACGACCAACCCCATGGAAAAGCACTGACACCTTTAAACAAAGACTGGAAGTCTAAGAGAATGCCAATAGGAGCATCAACTGATTAGAAATACACACTTTGAGCAAATGCGGTTAAGCCTACTTTAACCTATTGCAGTTCCTTGTCTGAAGATGGCAAAAATACTGAATAATGGCCGGATTTTTTTGTAAAGATAAAATTGGGCAAATTCCAGCGGCACACTGGTTGAAAAACACTGGTCTAAGTGGTTGTGCTTCTTTTGTTTCCCTTTTAGCGACAATTAACCACTATAGGACACTCCTAAACTATGTTTCCCAAAGGTAAAACGGTTACCGTACGCAGTACGTTTCATTGTAGCGATGCGTTTCCAATTTTAGCCACTGTATTTGTCAGTGTGCGTATATAAGGCACCGTTTTAAATTTCCGGGAAATTTGGGGTTTTATAGTTACGCCTTATAGCCCGTAAAATGCGATACGAGCTAAAATCTCGTTCACTGCTAGCAAATTTAAACGGTGTAAACGGTGCGGCCGTTTTGGGGATCAACAATGACTTTTCGTCTTTTCGTTTCTGTTTTTTGGGTCTTTTTAGACGACAGCATTGTCCAGTGCAGCTAGTCTGCATCCGACAACATCGGGTAAGACGTTGAATTCTTGCGATTGATGCTTTGTTGCGCCGGTGTCATTTCCCCGTTTTCCGCGACACCAGCCACCAGGCCGAAGACGGGGGTGGAGAAGCCCCCGTTCGGTGGACCGAGATCAGGTCGGGCTTCCGTTGCAGGTAATAAAGGTAATGACTCAAGATTAAACTTGGTTTTATGGATGTCCTCTTTCATTTTTTTCTCCTTAGCGGCCACTGCTTCAGTCCACATTCCCCAGTCAAGGAAGCGTGACTTGAGCAGGGATGCAAAGTTGGAAGCAAAGAAGAGCAAGACTGGTAAAAATGGGAAATAGGACATCAATATGACGTTGTCATTTTTCTCAAACTTGGAAATGGGATTAGCTCATGTGCGGCCCCTTCTCGAGGTTTCTTCATTTCCTCAAGCTGAGGTTTTTGAGTTTTTCCTTGCCATCGTGTAGGTTTTAGATCAGGGGATGGTTGCAGTTGATAGTCTGTGGTGCACAGGCGGCCCGCGGGCCAGATTAGGCCCGCTATGGGATTGAATCCAGCCCGCGAGACAACACTCAGAGAAGCGCAAGAGAAAAACAAGCTGCAGGTTGCAGGTTGAAAAATGGCAACTTGATGTTGCCAAAGCCAGGTGCCTCGAACAAAGACACTCTACTTGTATTTCTCTCAATCTCTCTTTTTATGAGCTTATGATTGATGCCCACCTCATATTCTGTTTTGTCCTGTCTCTTTCCGACGCCTGCCTGGCTGATACGAAGGAGAAGGATGATTTGGGATGGGTCAGCGGACCGGCGTCTGACCTGCAGCATGTCAACCCCTGCATTTACCGGCTGGCAGAGACGGGAGGCAGCGTCGTGGCCGTCATAGACTTTCTGGACCGGTTTGCAGGCTGGGGGCGTCGTTGATGTCATGCACTTTCCGGACATTTTCATTATCTTACCTTATGTTTACTATTATGTGTACAGTAATGCTAATTGTAATTCACCCTGGTCAATCCTGGAAGGGGGATTACCACATGTGAGGTCCTTTCTCAAGGTTTCTCTTTTCTCCTCACACTGAGGTTTTTGAGTTGTTCCTTGCCCGCATGCTGGTTTAAGATCAGGTCATTGTGTCATTTTGTAACTGTAATCCTGTGCAGTCCTTTGAGACATTTTTGTGATTAAGGGCTATATAAATTGACTTGACTTGACTTGACAATTTGACTTCACCCCTTTTCTCCCACGCTCTGTCTCTTTCACTCTCTGTGTCTCTCTTTTTCTCTTCCTTTGTTGCTCTTTGTCTCTTTCTCTTTGTGTCTTTTAACCTTATTCTGCTCTAACTTCCTTTTTTTCCTTTTCTCTGTTTTCTCTTTCTCCATTCCTACCCTTCTTTTCTCTCCTTCTGTCTTTCTATTTCTCTTTGGATTTCTTCCTCTCCCTTTCTTTTCCCCCTTTCACGACTTTTTATCTCTCTCTCTCTTTCTTTTTCCTGCCCTCTCTCCTTTTCCCTCCCTCTTTCTCTTATTTCTTTGTCTCTCTTTTTCTTTCTCTTGAATCTCCTCGTCCGGCCCCCGACAGAATGTTTGTTCTATCGTGTGGCCCCCGAGTTCAAATGACTTTGACAACCCTGCTGTAGTGTGTATAGGCTTTTGAGACTACTTGTCGCAAATGAATGTGACTTCGAATCTCAATATTGTTGACCGTATCCTTCCGTGTGACACAGGTGAAAAAAGAAATTTTCCCTACTTTGCTCCCCGACTAGGCTTCTCTTAAAAATGGTGCGTCGCTTAGAGGAGTTAGGCAGAATTTCTTACTCTCCGCCACCATCTACTGGCTTGAAGTCACGATTGCACCCTCATTCATGATGTGCGTGCTTTTCTTTGAATCGCTCGAAAAAAAAACATTTTGGGGGTGGTTGGTGTTTGGACGAGGAGCAGGCCAATTCTTACTTTCACCACTTTCATGCTACACGAGCGAATGTAAAGGAAAAAACAAACCGGCGGGAAGAGCTTGCAGTCACTCACCAGCTCTCCCCTGAGCCCCCTGTCTTGGAACCTAATATGTTCGTACAGCTGCTTGAAATCCTTAAATGCTTGAAATTGAATGTTGTGTTTTCTAGGGTTACAGTGCTTGAATTTGGGTGAAGTGCTTGTAAATGCGCGAATAGGTTGCCATGTTGTTTAACAAATCTGACATTCTGACTTCCGTGACACCAGTTTATTTGAGCGCGTCTAAGAAATGCAAACGCATCATGAGGTGACTGGGCCTTCAATGATGACGCAAGCCAGGAGATGGCAGCATAGAGCAACAAAGTTCTAAATTCTGTACAGCTCCTTTAATTTCAAGAAGAATCGGCTTCCTTGGCTATCACCACCAACCTTAAGTACATTTTTAGTTCCGGTGTGATTAATAATAGTAATGATAATGACAATTGATCTTTTATTCTTCATAACTATATAGTAATGTATTATTCTTTTAGAATGGTACCGGAGAAGTGGCCAAATTGGCTTTGAAACTCCTTTTAAAAGTGCTTGAATTTGGCCTTGCATCAAATTGATGAGCCCTTTAAACAGTGTTTTTGAATGGATCAAACTATAAGGGACCCATTTCCATCTCACAAGTTTGTATTATGTTCCATGTTACCTTCAGGTGCCGCAGATAATGGCGTGGCCAAGCTTGGAGGCCTCAAGCCACAAGTGAATCCCCGTCAAGTGGAAAAAGGCTCAGGTAAGTCAGACGAGTGCTTGGTTCTGACTTCTAAAGGCAGTTGTGTGTTGGTACTGTAAGGTTTTAACATGTATTAGCCTGAAATCTGACTCCGAAGACACTTCACGTGTCTTGTCTAAACCCTTCCAGTTGGTGTATAAAATAGTATGTAACTTCAGTACTGAAAAGACAAATGTAGTGAATGAAAATAAATGTGTAATAAGTACATTAATGTGTCACATCTAAGTCAGTAAGGTCATATTTAAAGCCCCAATGTGTAATATTCGACCACTAGATGGCACTGTGTTGTCTTGTAGAAGCAAGGGCCATTGATGCGCGGGGGGGATACCGGACATGCATGGCGCCAGAAATTTTTTGACCTATAATTGTTTTCCTGAAAATGAACATGGGTATGACGGTTCACATATTTTGTCTAGTGTTCAACTTTTTTTTTTTTTTTTTAACTGGATGGAAGTTGGAGACACACTGTGCCTTTAAACACTAAAGACTGGGAATATTTCAAGTGGATAATCTTCAGGAAATTTATATCAATCCCTTTTTTTGCAGCTTGCACTAAATGCGCATCAATGGAACAACAGCTTCAACATCAAATCGCAGAAATCCAGAGACTGAAAGAAGGTACGTCCGTCTTTGCGATCCATTTCAAAAGTGAAGAAAAACGCATCGGTGTATTTTATACATCTTGTTCCAGAGAACCAACGGCTGAAAGAAAAAATACTGCAAAAACCATTGGACTGATTTCCCTGTAAATGTTCTGTAGTTTGTAAAAGAAATAAAAATGTATTCATTTCAGTGATCGCCTATTTGAATATATTACCCAAATCTCTGAAGAGAATTAGCATTGTCTTGTGATTACAATGTCCAGGACATTATTTACAATATGAGATGCAGCACTCCAGGACAAACGTGTTATATAGGCATGGGTTGGTTAGAAGAGCTAGAATTTCCTGTGGTGTGTCATATTTGTCCATTAAATGGCACTGTATTGTCTAAGTCATGGAAAAGCAAATGAACACAGCGTAGCAGCAAGATCCCAGACAAACGTGGGGGTGTGACTACTCAGATTCTGCTATGTAAAAGTAATGCAAATTTCACCACATCATTGGGAAGATAGTTTATGTATTTTTGCCAATCATTCAAATTTGGATTTTTGTACCATTAGGAGGCTCTCTATAATACTGTTGAGAATAAATGCTACACTACCATGATTATTTCAATAATAATATTTGCGTTTGGACAGGATAGTGTCGACCAGGGGTCTCAAACTTCATTCACTTGGGGGCGCCAGAGCTAAGGTTTAGGTGAGGTCGGGCCTAAAGGATTTTATACATTTGACTATAAAGGATTTTATACGATTGACTACAAGTTACACATATTCAGTTTAATGCAATGAAGATATTCACTGACTGCTTTGGTTCAGTGTACAAAAACAGGTCAGAGCAGGCTGTTCGAAATGCATCATATTTTGTCTAGGAATTTCGATAACGGGACTCATGGATTTGCTGACGCAGAGCGACAGGCGCTGTCGTGGAAGAGCCATACCTCAAGGCGCGCAAACAACTGATTGGCACGCCCATGGGAGGAGCCGGCACGCCATAATGCGAGGAGACGTGAGCCAATAAGAGAAAGCCAATAACGGAAAGAGGCTTCCTGCACACTCCTACATGACTTCAGCGGTCTCCTGTATACACTTAGTTCTGCTGTTTGAAATAATAAAATCCGCCCCCGTGTGGAAATGTCGGCCTTCATGGTCATATTTCTCAAGAAACGAGCGCGCATAATTGTTGGAGGAATGTAGGTCGTATTTGGTTAATGGAGTAAGATAACTAATTCAAACAATTTGGTAACCGGTACATTTTGATAGTTGAATTCCAACAGGCCAAACGAGTGAATCTCGGAAAATGAGAATCCAAGAAATGTTCACTGACTTCTATCTGGAATATTCCCTGGAAGATCCCAACTGTTTTCCCAGGGGCAGGGGCGGGAACCCTTTTGACGCAAAAAGCCATAAATCAAAGTAAATTTTTTTGGGGGGGAGAGAGCCACACCATATATCAGAAGACTGCAAACAAAATCGCCATACCGGCCATCCAAACAAAGCACATTTTATTTCACTGATTTTTTTTCTAAAATGTTCGAAATAAAAATTCCAAAGCCTGTGTCTCATTAATACAAATATGCCACTTAAAATGTGTCTCAATCCCGCGGTTACTTGAGTATTCAGGCACATTTTGACCGTCACCGGTCAGACGAGGTGGCGACGTGGGGAGTTCCTGGCCCGCCCATGGGGGGGTGGCCGACGCCCCGACTTGTGAAAAGACGGGAGACGGAAGGAGAGAGATGGGGGAGAAGATCGTGAGAAGGAGGCTCGACGAAGACTAATTCGACAATACTTCGATGGAATTCACTTAGGTAAATACTTTAAGAAAAGAAATCTGCCCCCGTGTGGAAATGTCAGTCTCTTGCCCATATTTTCCCGAAAAGAAACGAGCATGCATTCTTGGGTGAAAGAAGGTTATGTTTGGTTAATGGAGTCAGATAACTACTTAGAACAATTTGTTAATCAATGCATTTAATATGTTTAGTTCCTAACCATTTGTAAATCATATTTACTCCCCCTGGCATGTTTCATAATTTTTCTCTGTATTTGTTCCCTTGTACAATTTGTTTTAATGTTAAGTAAGGTTACAGTGCCATTTTTGTATGGAAGTATGTATGCATTTTGTTCAATTACGCATAAAAAAAGACTTGAAAAAGAAATAAGGAGAAATACTGTCAGGATGCATAGGCAAATATATTTACACCGCACTGCATAGAATAGAATAGAATATGCCTTTTTTGTCATCGTTACAACATGGGATATGCTGTGACAACGAAATTGCATAGAAGTTGGCCTAAGATTAAATTGAAAAAGTAGTGCGTCATAACCATAGTGCTCGTTAAAAGTCGTGCAATAACACTTAATGTACTCCTAAAAACGATGCATGTTAGAACTTCAGTTCAAATATTCAAAATCCTGTTCTCAAAATAAAACTGTATTTCTGGGTTTCGCCAAAGGTGGCCGCTGTCGCGCATCTGTGCTATGTGGTTTTTCCGTGACGTCACTTCCTTTCCCGGCGCGTGTGCACACACTAGTAAACGTCGCACGTTTTCTCTTGTCAGCTTAACAGCAAAACTGGATTTTATAACCGCTCACACGAGACAGAATCAACAAGGAGCATATTTCGCAAGGATTTAGGTGCGTTTGTGGTCATTTTGTGTGTTTTACCGGACGGTACTCGTTGGCTTTCCTCTTGTGAGGCCTGCTCATGGAAGCCGACTTAGCATTAGCTTAGCAATATGCTAGCTAGCGTTCGCGGCTAAACCGATATACGTTAGAATCCTTGTGTTGAAAATAAAATAATATTAAAATAAAAGAAATAGAATATAGAAATACCCAATATAACGTGTTGATATAGAGTATTTAAATAGTGCTACATAAAATACACACTGTCATAGAAATAGGGTCATGCAAATGATGGGGTGGGGTTTAATGTGGGCTTTTACTCCTCCGGGTGGAGTTAAAGAGCCTCATGGCATGAGGAAGAAATGGTCTGTCTGTCCGTGGAACAAGACTTTGACGGCAGTTATGTCAAAGTAGTCAGTATCACGTATTCATGCCAATCTAGCTGATGGGATTGCTTTTGTAATCATACCATGCTACTATAAACCGATTTAATATATACATTTCTAAAAACGAATCTACAGTCTTTATACTGATACGTTTTTCAAGCTACCTTTTCTTAAATGGTCTGCATTTCTATAGCACTTTTCAATTCAATGAAGACCTGAGGATGGATGGATATATAATTTAATATAGTCATATGTTGTAATTTGTGCCAGTTATGTCTTAATTTGCATTTGTTTTGGAACTTTACATAATGTCATGTACCTCACTACATTTTTAAAACTACATTATCTGCATATGCAACACTGTATTCAGTATGTTATTCCTGTACATACATGCTGACATTTCTTGTGTAAATTTGGATAAATTATAACTATCATCTTATCCTCCTTGTTTCATAACCTTATCTTCTCTGTTCCTTTATCTTCTTGGGTTTTTTACCTCACTGTGAATGTGTGATACTGGAGTGTCATGCCCAATTTCGTTGTCACAATATGTTAACCCATTTTGTAACGATGACAATAAAGGTATATTCTATTCTACAGATTTGATCCCCAAAAAATCATGACCAAAATAATTTAATGTTTTCATGTTATTTTTTTGCATTAATAGATGCTGCATTAATGATATACATTTTTTCATGTTCTTTAATTTTCTGGGGGTCAATGTAATATTCACATCATAAACATGAATTAATAAGATAAAAATGTATCTGGTTTTGATGTCATCTGTTATGTTTTTGCATTAAATTGAATCAAATTCAATGCTAAAAATATGAAATTGATGTATGTTCTTTTGACTTTTTCGCCATCTTTAAATTTTAATAGCACTTGACTCCCTGTTGGTGTCTGTGTGTGAATGGGTAAGTGTGAAGCACATTGTAAAGCGCTTTGGGAGGTCTTCATTGACTCGAAAAGTGCTATAGAAATGCAGACTATTTATTTTATTTATTTAAAGCACTTTACAATGTGCTTCACACTTACACACCAATAGGGAGTCAGCTATGCAAGGCGCCTACCTGCTTATTGGGGGTATTAGGGATTCAGTGTCTTGCCCAAAGACACTTTGATAATCCGGTAATCAAACCTGCGACTTCTTGATCCCAAGACGAGCGCTCTAAATCCTGAGATAACGCCGCCCCGAACGCACATTTAGTCGACTAATAAAAAAACAAATGTTCAAGAGCCTCATGGCTCTTTAAAAATGTTTTTTTATCGAGTGTAACTTTCAAAGGAAAACATTTAATTGTTCCATTTTGTGTTTTTTTTTTTTTTTTTTTTAGATTTTCAAATCCATTTATGTCTGAGCTGAAGACCAAATTGAGGAGACCCAACAAAAACTGAGATGTAGATTTATTTGGGGTGAATATCCGCATAGAATATGATGGATTGTGTGAAGTATGAATCGATGATTTTGTGGACATTTTCTAATAAACTTTACGAAAGCAACAGATTTTTGTCTTTTCTGTCATCAAGAGTCAACTCGCAGGAACCAAATCCCATGCCACCAAAACAAGCACGGTGAGTAACATTTGACCACTTGATGGCACTGTTTTGTCTAACGCGAATGAAAAACGCTCCCAAATGAGCACAGCGAGGCAGCAAGATGCCAGACAAACATGGCAGCGACTTTTAGGGATTCCACTATATAAAAAAAGAACTGTTTTTAGACCTATGATTGATGTTTTGTACAATTAGGAGGCACTAAATATTACACACTGTCCTTTTAAGGCACACATTTGAATATCAGGTAGATTTGGAGGTTTCGGGTTGAAGGATTTTATACATTTGACGATGTAATATATTTTATAATATCCTTTAAAGTAAGTGCATGTACTCAATTTGATGCAGTAGAGATTCACCGACTGCTTTTCTTCAAGGTACATTAGAACGTTAGGTTGTCTGGAATGCATCAGACTTATATTGATAACAGAATTCCTGTGAGTGCTGACGGGAGAAGGCCAGACGCAAAAGGACAAACATCACGACGCCCTTCGACGAGGAGGTGGTGAAGCTGGCACCTGGCGCACCCATGGGAGGAGTCGGCACGCCCATGGGAGGAGCCAGCACGCCAGCTTGTGAAAAGACGTGGGAAGATCAGAGAAGATCGAGGGAGAACGAGAGGGACACTAATTTGGCTAATTCGATGGAGTTCACTCAAGTCAAATTATTGAAGAAAATAAATCTGCCCCTGTGTGGAAATGCCGGTCGCTTGTCCCTGCCCACTGCCTGAAGATAGCTTGGATGGGCTCCCGTACCCCCGTGACCCTACTGAAGATAAGCGGTGTAGATAATTGATGGATTGATATCGGTTCCCACTACAAATAGCCTAACGGGCGAAACGATCATAAAACCTTTCAAAATGGGTTGATTAACGAGTATTACTTACACTTCTCCTTGAATGTTTTCCCTCCAAAAATATTCTTCCATCAAAGATGGGATGAGTAAAACAAAAGCAATGAAACAGGCGATAATAGGGCTTGCCGTGTAAAACAGAGATTCGCAGACAGACCGACAAAAGGGGACTGACGGGACAGAGTTTAAATACTGACAGGGAGCCAATCTGTCAACATGCTAGTGTAGCGACCATCGTTCATGCACGACCCAAGGTTTCACAATCTCTGGTTTATTGCCTGCATTCAGTAAATAAAACAATACAAAAGTCAGGGGTCTCTGTTCTCGACTGCAATTATCTTCAACGCTTACAAAAATCACTTCAGCAACGGCAAGCAGACAACATGCGAGCACATTAATAATGAAACTTCGATAATAACAATGAACATAACTTTCCCACGTACCTGCATTCAGTAAATAAAACAATACAAAAGTCAGGGGTCTCTGTTCTCGACTGCAATTATCTTCAACGCTTACAAAAATCACTTCAGCAACGGCAAGCAGACAACATGCGAGCACATTAATAATGAAACTTCGATAATAACAATGAACATAACTTTCCCACGTACCTGCATTCAGTAAATAAAACAATACAAAAGTCAGGGGTCTCTGTTCTCGACTGCAATTATCTTCAACGCTTACAAAAATCACTTCAGCAACGGCAAGCAGACAACATGCGAGCACATTAATAATGAAACTTCGATAATAACAATGAACATAACTTTCCCACGTACCTGCATTCAGTAAATAAAACAATACAAAAGTCAGGGGTCTCTGTTCTCGACTGCAATTATCTAAAACATTGAAGATACAAAAGAACGGGTCATCACTCAACAGGCCGCACCTCGTGGCGTGTTTGCAACAAAACATGTTGCATTTTCATTTCAAGCTGTATTAACTTCTTATTTAGTGCTTTTTTAATACACATCATTTAGAACAACTTATATATCTTCATATACAAAAATAATTTCGAAAGCAGCTCAAATGTCCAGCAAAATATGCATTTTTTTTATCCAACTGATATTGGGCACAGCTTACCTTCAGCGCTTACAAAAATCACTTAAGCTACGGCAAGCGCTGAAGCCCATAAAGTGCCAAACGAAAAAAAACAGTCGCAGACGCCCATGACTTAACAACTGAATGAGGTACCGGAATATTAACAGTAATACAACAAAAACACAGATTTTGTGAGAATTCAAAAAAACATTCAAAACAATCAAATTTCAACTCTGTTACACCAGCTGGCGCCACATGGGCGGGGCCAGTTGGGCGCCATCATTTTTTTCCCAGGTCCTCAACAAATGCTGGTCGCTTGTCCGATTTTTCACAAAAAGAAACGAGCATGCATTGTTAGGTGAATGAAGGCTATGTTTGGTTAATGGAGTCCGATAACTAATTTGAACAATTTGGTAAACGATACATTTTAATAGTTTATTTCCTAACAAGGTACACACAATTGTCTGGAAAATACGGTACTATGATTCTTAATTTTAAATCAAAACATCTTTGTTTTAAAATTTAGATATTCAGTCAGAGCGCAATATGGAAGCCATAATTCAGTTGTTAAAACGAAGATATCATCAATAAATTCTACATGTTTTTTAAATTTGAGCGCAGTATACTTTTTAGGATGATCTAAATTGATTTGATGCAACTGTGCAAAGTCCGTTTTTATTTCAATGTTTTTTTTTTCAAATGACATGATTATAAAAAAGTAAACGGCTCCTAAAAGTAAAAACTAAAAATCATTTAAAATATTATAAAGGCTATTTAAAAATGACACCTTTTTTGAATGGAAATTTCGTTTGAATTTGAATTGAATTGTGGCACTCTTGGGCTGCCGTAGCTCAGGACTGAATTGAGCTAAGCCACCCACTTGTTAAAGGTACATTGTCCTATTTGACCACTAGATGGCACTGTATTGTAAAATGCGAACGAAACCATTGTCAAATGAGTACCCCGTAGTAGCATGGTGCCAGAGAATTAATTATTTTGTACCATTCGGAGGAACTGTCCCTTTAATGTCAACACGTTTGCATTTGATGGTTCAGTCATTGTATTGGCCCAAGCGTTGTATATGATATTTGCAGTACACTCATTTCTCCGCTGAGGCAAATAGCGACGCTGTAGGCAGCTTCCGTGTTTAAAAATACACAAAGAAGACGTACACTTTTATAATTGTTTGAAAGAGTGTTTCAGTATTTTGAAATCAAGCGGTGTTTTTGGTAAGCGTTTGTCCTCCATAAAGTCATTTGTATTTTTTATTTATTTGCCATCCTATAAAATAATTGGTGTCATTGTTGATGATTTTATTGGATCTTGATTTAGGTCGTAAATCGAACGAACACTTCAAAAGGAAATGTTTGCCGTTAAATGTCAAGTTCTGGGTTTCGGAACCGGACACACTTTGTTTCGTCTAAAATAGGGGTGTCGAACATACGGCCCACAAGGAGGTTTAATCGGGCCTACAGGATAATTCAAAAGTTGAAAAAAATGCTCCAACGACATGGAATTCACATTTGTAACAGGATGCAATTCACAGATTGTCCACTAGGGGGCAGAGTGATCAGTATCTACTACCAGAGGCGTGTTCAGGAGAGTGAGCGATTGCTATCGCGAGCTATCGCTAGCTTCTGAACGGCCAGTGATTATTGAGCGCTCGCGTGCCCGGGTAATCACGGGAGAAAGACCGCTTACTTTGATTTCCAACATGGCGTCGACAGTGCAGAAGATGGAGGATCTCACCCTGACGAGTGCTGTTGGCGATGTAATATATCGTCTTACATTGCCTGGTAATGTTTGTGAACAATGCAAGACAGGTATGACCCTTCCACTGCGTTTAGGATAACCTTAACTGTGTCAATATGCGAACTGTCGCTCATATCAGCCAACTCGCTCAAAGCAAGCTGTAGAACGAAATCCATTGTACTGTCGTCGGCCATTTTGGATCAGTAAGGCAATCACAGCGAGCGATTACAAAACGTTCAGCAGTGCGCGGCAAGCGATTATCAAGAGACTACATGTCTGATCACTCTCCTGAACACGCCTCAGGGTACCCCAAATGAACAGGCCTGGCTGCTAGAATTTTGTGCATGTTTGGAGCAACCTACCTTTGTGAACTAATTTTCTCAGTAATGACTATTGTTAGGAATTAAACTATTAAAAATTTAGTGTTTACCAAACTGTTCAAATTCGTTATCTGACTCCATTAACCAAACACAAACTTCATTCTCCTAACAATGCATGCCCGTTTCTTTATGGAAAAATGAACAGGAATAGCCGACATTTTCACATGGAGGCAGATTTATTTTTTTAAAGTATTTAAATGAATTCCATCAAATTAGCCGAATTATTGTCGAATTAGTCTTCGGTGAGCCTCCCTCTCACGATCTCTCGTCTCTCTTCTTCTGTCTTCCGTCTTTTCCACACGCTGGGGCATTGGCTCCTCCCCCATGGGGCGGGTCAGGTGCCAGCTTCACCACCTCCTCGCCAAAAGGCGCCGCCACGTCTAAAAAACTCACAACAAGAAAGCTTATCAGCCAAACAATGTCTCCTTTCCCGCGTCACAGGCGTCAGCCCTTGTCCCCGTTCTTGCTGTTTTTCTGTAAACATCATTCTTGTCTAGGCTACAATGACCTCGCCCCACAGCTCAGCCAATTAATATCTTTTGTCAAGTCATTTTTATTTGTGACGCCCTTAATCACAAAGAGTCTCAAAGGGCTGCACAGGTTATTGCACAGACTATTATTTCAGACTATGATGACACCATTCCCGGATCTGGAACCAACATGAGGGCAAGGAAAAACTCAAAAACCTCAACATGAGGAAAATGAAGAAACCTTGAGAAGGGACCACACATCTGGTAATCCCCCTGTATTTGTATTTAAATGTAATTTGTATTTGATTGTAAAAAAATCCCTTATAGTCAAATAAATCAAATATAAAATCCTTAAAGGGAAAGGAAAACCTTAAAAACCTCATCGTGAGAAAAACGCATAAAATATAGTTAAACTTGAAAACAACTGAAACGGACGGTGTGCCTCCAATTTTTTTTTTCATGAAAATAAGTCTGCCTCGTGTCAAAAAACACTGCTCTATACAAAGTCTAAGGACAATGTAGTGTGCCCTGAAACAAAACGCTGGTTAACTTGAAAGTAGCTCATATCATTTGAACAGATTTTGAATTCCAACTCGTCATTTTGTATGAAACGTTTCCTGCAGCATTGTTCCGCCACAAGTGAGGAGGAGGATGGACGAGAAACTTTTCCCGGAGATCACACTTCTCGATCTGCCCATCAGTCCATCCTTCCGTGCGATTGAGGTAAATGCAAACCCCAGCCAATGTTCCTCTGCGTGTGTGCGCAATTGCGCACTACCCAGAGCTTTTCCGCGCACAAGAAAATCTAGCCAGCTCACAAAAATCAGGGTTCCAAATTGCTCATTAAGAAGCCAATTCAGTCAAAGTGACAGTGCACGAAGGTCAAAATACACGGGTTCCCCTGACGCTGGGCGGCAGTAGCTCAGGAGGTAGAGCGCTCGTCTTGGGATCAAGGGATCCCAGTTCGAATCCCGGCTCGTCCGTGTTACATGTCGAGGTGTCCTTGGGTAAGACACTGAACCCCTAATACCTCCAATAAGCAGGTTAGCGCCTTACATGGCTGCAAGGCCGCTATTGGGAAATGTGGAACACATTGTAAAGCGCTTTAGGAAGTCATTGACTTGAAAAGCGCAATAGAAATGCAGATCATTTCATTTCAAATACAGTATTTTGAAGTCAAGGTTGAAGTTGAGTAACGTCAGTAGAGTTTTTTGAGAGCCGGCTTCTTCGGCTTGGCTCACTAAAAAGGACCGGCTCTTTCGGGTCCCAAACGGCTCTTCGGGTTGTTTTTGCTTCTTTATTCCCTACACGAGCAAATAGGATGTAAAATTCTGCACAAAATGACTTAAAGGAAGGGGGGAAATAGAACAAAATGGAAAAAAATACCAAAATGAAAAAGTAGTGAAAAGCTGAGAAAAAAAGAAACAAAATGAGGAGGAAAAAAAGAGCAGGAAAAAAAGCCAGAAGCAAATAAAGGGAAAAAAGGTAATAGAGAACAAAAAAGCAAGAAAAAAGTAACAGCTCGGAAAAAATAAACACAATGAGATTTATTTTAAAAAGGAATTTAAAAAAAAGAAAAAACAGGGAAATAGAGGAAAAAGTTTGTGTTGCATTCAAATAATTTCCAATGATATCAAGTTAATCTTGTTGCCAACATTGTACTTCCACTAATAAAAGTAATTAAATACTGTTGTGTATCGTGCAACCGACTCAATAAGAACCCCAAAATGTTAATATTATGCGACAAAAGATACCAGGAATAAAAGAAATGGAAATCTTGAGAAATAATTGTAAAAACAAATGACGTTTGTAGTCAATTCATTCAAAAGTGAAAAATAATTTTGCATTGCCGAAAACTCAGCAAAATGTAACACGATGTCAAGCTTTGGACATGTTTGATCATGATTTATTTGCCACACTTGGGATTGCTGTTGCTCACTATTGTTTCAAGCGTTGCTCACCGACTTTGTGTCAACGCTCAGACTCGGGGAAAATGACAGGGAACATTGACCAATGTTCCAACTTGAATGCATATTTTTCTCCTTTCTCATTGCAGACGGAGTCCATACCGGACTTTACCGATGACTCTTTAGATTGTTCATCGCAGAACCTAATGAACTTCACGATGGACATAACGAATTCTGATCTGCTGGCACTTGACACCTGGGACACAAAAGGCACCGTTCAGTGTCGTCCCGAACGCATTGCGGAGTCCGAGAACCCGAATTCGGAGCCCGTTTTACCTGAATCTCTAGAGAGCGTCCCTCCAAAACCAGAAGAGAAGCCCATCTCCGATGATAAAAGTGTCTCCTTGTTGAGTGGACTTCCGGAACAAGATCCAGAGTCTAAAGCCAATCGCACCACAGACGTCCGGTCGGCAGAATCGAGCCTGGTCTCCCGTCACTGCAACACTTTTGACGCCGAACCGGCGCCAAACATCGCCGTCACTCTATCGGAGACCGGTTTGTCCGGGAGTCGGCACAACACCTTCGAGGCGAGTCCTCCTTGGCTATCGAGGACCTACGACCCGGCTGAAACGTTTATCTTTGACCCCACCGTGGAGCAAAGACCTTTTATCGCTTCCACACCCCTGCCCCGCTGCAAAACGGTGGATTTCTGTGCCAGGACAGACGGCAAATTGCCGGGACCTGAGGAACAGCCAAACCTCTGTTCCGAACCAGAAGCCCGGGTGACGGCTGTCGCGACATCGGACGTCTGCCCTTCAAAAACGCTTCCGTCTCAAGCGCCCGCAAAATCGCTCTTGCCTTTCTTGAAACGGTCGCATTTGACGTCGCTTCCCAGGCGCAGCGAGAAACCGTCTTCGGGTTCCAGCTCCACGCAACGGAAGACACTTGCACAGGTAATGAAAATTTGAGTTTCTCGCCGGCACGGGTGGAAGTGGAAAAGTTGACGTCTGGAAATTGCTGAAATCGGTGGTCGTGATTAGAATAGAATAGAATCTAACTTTATTGTCATTGTTACAACATGGGTTGAATATATTGTGACAACGAAATTGGACGTGGCACTCCAGGTCCACGTTTTACAGTGAGGATAAAGAGAACAAAGAAAACGTTTGTACTGTCCTTGTTGCATGCTTTGTTTTCCTCCGGAGGGGGGTGTATGAGGGGGTGAGGGACAGACAGAGATGTCTGGATCCAACTAGATGTTTGATCTTACTGTACGCACGGTCCAGTGTTTTTTCCCCCGGTTGCTCAGTCCACGTATTGAATGAATTTGGGAAGTACAGTCCTTAAGCATGCCCGATTAAAGTCGCCGGCGATGATAAAAGCTCCGTCGGGGTGTGCGAGCTGCTGTTTATTGATAGCAGCGGGCTGGGGATTTAGCGCTATGCTAACGTTAGCATCCGGTGGAACGTAAACGGCAACCACAATGACCACAGTTAGATCTCTCGGTAGATAGAAGGATCTACACGATACTGCCAGAAACTCTATATCGAGTGAGCAGTGTGTATCAATGATTCGGCTGTTATTGCAGCGCATAGTCCCCCACCCGTTTTTACCGGAGTCTCCGTCTCGGTCGTGCCGGTGAAGCGTGCGTCCTGCTGGTTGGACTGTGGCGTCGGGGAAGCCAAGGCTCCGTGATGACAAAAATATTGCAATTTCGGACAAAGCTGTTGGTAACGATCCGTTAAGGCTACAAACAATGTACCGTAATTTCCACACTATAATTCGCATTGGACTACAAGATGCACCCTCCCAATATTTCTTTTGTCACGTTTTTCGAGTCAATTCCCATTTTTTTGTGACGCCCTTCATCCGGAAATGTCTCAAAGGACCGCACGGGCCTCAATGACACCATCCCCTGTACTGAAACCGACACGCAGGCGAGGAAACTCTCAAAACCTCAACATGAGGAATGAAGAAACCTTGAGAAGTCTCAACCGTGACCCTTATAAAGTCGTCATAAACCTAAAAAGTATCAAGAAGTCCCGTCAGCTTGCTTAACTATACAGATCCATTCTAAGCTAAGATGTGCTAACAATTAAAACAAGAGTACATTCAAGTCATTGCAATATGTTTGCTACTCTCACACAATGTTTGAAAATGAAGCGATGTCAAATATTTCACTGTACTACCTCATATGCAGATCATTAGTTTTGGAGCGATCGTCGTTGGGCGTCGATCCAAAAAATACGCAGAGAGGAGATGTGGCAAAAAGGGAACGCGCTTTATTGCATTCGGGACACATTCAAAGTTCTAGATGTTCAACATTGGCTTTTCAGTGATCTCAAAGTTAAGATATCTCGTGAAGGTCGTCCGCCCCGGCTCCCTCAATCAGCTTGTGACCTCTTGCAACAACGTCATCCCACGACCTCCACCAGATGCCTACATACTGATCATGAGTTGTTATCCACATTCCACAACATTAGTATATAAAAAGAAGAAAATACTACTTAAAATAAAAAAAGAATGATGTGCTTTGTTTTAATTTTTTACAGCGCTATCTTCAACCGCTTTGTTTAACAAATTAAGTTTTTAAATGGAGTGTGCTACCTCATGAGCGGTCAATTGGTATATAAAAATCTACTGCCACCTACTGATCTGGATGACTATTTTTGCGGTCTAAGAAGCAGACCACTGACGTGTGGGAGAGCTATAAATTGGCTAACGGTCGAAAAAAAATTAGGCAAGGACTTGTTATGTTTTTAACCAGCTGCAGCGGGGAGAATAGCAGAGAAGACAAGCAACTGACTCGTCCACACTCACTCACTCTAGCCCCCCTCCCCCCGTCTGCCTCTGTGTTTTATTGAAAATGCAAGACACGGAAAAGTACTGGTATGTTGAGACAAAGACAAACGACCAACCCCATGGAAAAGCACTGACACCTTTAAACAAAGACTGGAAGTCTAAGAGAATGCCAATAGGAGCATCAACTGATTAGAAATACACACTTTGAGCAAATGCGGTTAAGCCTACTTTAACCTATTGCAGTTCCTTGTCTGAAGATGGCAAAAATACTGAATAATGGCCGGATTTTTTTGTAAAGATAAAATTGGGCAAATTCCAGCGGCACACTGGTTGAAAAACACTGGTCTAAGTGGTTGTGCTTCTTTTGTTTCCCTTTTAGCGACAATTAACCACTATAGGACACTCCTAAACTATGTTTCCCAAAGGTAAAACGGTTACCGTACGCAGTACGTTTCATTGTAGCGATGCGTTTCCAATTTTAGCCACTGTATTTGTCAGTGTGCGTATATAAGGCACCGTTTTAAATTTCCGGGAAATTTGGGGTTTTATAGTTACGCCTTATAGCCCGTAAAATGCGATACGAGCTAAAATCTCGTTCACTGCTAGCAAATTTAAACGGTGTAAACGGTGCGGCCGTTTTGGGGATCAACAATGACTTTTCGTCTTTTCGTTTCTGTTTTTTGGGTCTTTTTAGACGACAGCATTGTCCAGTGCAGCTAGTCTGCATCCGACAACATCGGGTAAGACGTTGAATTCTTGCGATTGATGCTTTGTTGCGCCGGTGTCATTTCCCCGTTTTCCGCGACACCAGCCACCAGGCCGAAGACGGGGGTGGAGAAGCCCCCGTTCGGTGGACCGAGATCAGGTCGGGCTTCCGTTGCAGGTAATAAAGGTAATGACTCAAGATTAAACTTGGTTTTATGGATGTCCTCTTTCATTTTTTTCTCCTTAGCGGCCACTGCTTCAGTCCACATTCCCCAGTCAAGGAAGCGTGACTTGAGCAGGGATGCAAAGTTGGAAGCAAAGAAGAGCAAGACTGGTAAAAATGGGAAATAGGACATCAATATGACGTTGTCATTTTTCTCAAACTTGGAAATGGGATTAGCTCATGTGCGGCCCCTTCTCGAGGTTTCTTCATTTCCTCAAGCTGAGGTTTTTGAGTTTTTCCTTGCCATCGTGTAGGTTTTAGATCAGGGGATGGTTGCAGTTGATAGTCTGTGGTGCACAGGCGGCCCGCGGGCCAGATTAGGCCCGCTATGGGATTGAATCCAGCCCGCGAGACAACACTCAGAGAAGCGCAAGAGAAAAACAAGCTGCAGGTTGCAGGTTGAAAAATGGCAACTTGATGTTGCCAAAGCCAGGTGCCTCGAACAAAGACACTCTACTTGTATTTCTCTCAATCTCTCTTTTTATGAGCTTATGATTGATGCCCACCTCATATTCTGTTTTGTCCTGTCTCTTTCCGACGCCTGCCTGGCTGATACGAAGGAGAAGGATGATTTGGGATGGGTCAGCGGACCGGCGTCTGACCTGCAGCATGTCAACCCCTGCATTTACCGGCTGGCAGAGACGGGAGGCAGCGTCGTGGCCGTCATAGACTTTCTGGACTGGTTTGCAGGCTGGGGGCGTCGTTGATGTCATGCACTTTCCGGACATTTTCATTATCTTACCTTATGTTTACTATTATGTGTACAGTAATGCTAATTGTAATTCACCCTGGTCAATCCTGGAAGGGGGATTACCACATGTGAGGTCCTTTCTCAAGGTTTCTCTTTTCTCCTCACACTGAGGTTTTTGAGTTGTTCCTTGCCCGCATGCTGGTTTAAGATCAGGTCATTGTGTCATTTTGTAACTGTAATCCTGTGCAGTCCTTTGAGACATTTTTGTGATTAAGGGCTATATAAATTGACTTGACTTGACTTGACAATTTGACTTCACCCCTTTTCTCCCACGCTCTGTCTCTTTCACTCTCTGTGTCTCTCTTTTTCTCTTCCTTTGTTGCTCTTTGTCTCTTTCTCTTTGTGTCTTTTAACCTTATTCTGCTCTAACTTCCTTTTTTTCCTTTTCTCTGTTTTCTCTTTCTCCATTCCTACCCTTCTTTTCTCTCCTTCTGTCTTTCTATTTCTCTTTGGATTTCTTCCTCTCCCTTTCTTTTCCCCCTTTCACGACTTTTTATCTCTCTCTCTCTTTCTTTTTCCTGCCCTCTCTCCTTTTCCCTCCCTCTTTCTCTTATTTCTTTGTCTCTCTTTTTCTTTCTCTTGAATCTCCTCGTCCGGCCCCCGACAGAATGTTTGTTCTATCGTGTGGCCCCCGAGTTCAAATGACTTTGACAACCCTGCTGTAGTGTGTATAGGCTTTTGAGACTACTTGTCGCAAATGAATGTGACTTCGAATCTCAATATTGTTGACCGTATCCTTCCGTGTGACACAGGTGAAAAAAGAAATTTTCCCTACTTTGCTCCCCGACTAGGCTTCTATTAAAAATGGTGCGTCGCTTAGAGGAGTTAGGCAGAATTTCTTACTCTCCGCCACCATCTACTGGCTTGAAGTCACGATTGCACCCTCATTCATGATGTGCGTGCTTTTCTTTGAATCGCTCGAAAAAAAAACATTTTGGGGGTGGTTGGTGTTTGGACGAGGAGCAGGCCAATTCTTACTTTCACCACTTTCATGCTACACGAGCGAATGTAAAGGAAAAAACAAACCGGCGGGAAGAGCTTGCAGTCACTCACCAGCTCTCCCCTGAGCCCCCTGTCTTGGAACCTAATATGTTCGTACAGCTGCTTGAAATCCTTAAATGCTTGAAATTGAATGTTGTGTTTTCTAGGGTTACAGTGCTTGAATTTGGGTGAAGTGCTTGTAAATGCGCGAATAGGTTGCCATGTTGTTTAACAAATCTGACATTCTGACTTCCGTGACACCAGTTTATTTGAGCGCGTCTAAGAAATGCAAACGCATCATGAGGTGACTGGGCCTTCAATGATGACGCAAGCCAGGAGATGGCAGCATAGAGCAACAAAGTTCTAAATTCTGTACAGCTCCTTTAATTTCAAGAAGAATCGGCTTCCTTGGCTATCACC
Organism: Urocampus carinirostris; assembly: GCF_059441175.1. Classification (NCBI taxonomy): domain Eukaryota; kingdom Metazoa; phylum Chordata; class Actinopteri; order Syngnathiformes; family Syngnathidae; genus Urocampus; species Urocampus carinirostris. The sequence continues at coordinate 27,793,529 of NC_142367.1, read as the reverse complement.
ACCAACCTTAAGTACATTTTTAGTTCCGGTGTGATTAATAATAGTAATGATAATGACAATTGATCTTTTATTCTTCATAACTATATAGTAATGTATTATTCTTTTAGAATGGTACCGGAGAAGTGGCCAAATTGGCTTTGAAACTCCTTTAAAAGTGCTTGAATTTGGCCTTGCATCAAATTGATGAGCCCTTTAAACAGTGTTTTTGAATGGATCAAACTATAAGGGACCCATTTCCATCTCACAAGTTTGTATTATGTTCCATGTTACCTTCAGGTGCCGCAGATAATGGCGTGGCCAAGCTTGGAGGCCTCAAGCCACAAGTGAATCCCCGTCAAGTGGAAAAAGGCTCAGGTAAGTCAGACGAGTGCTTGGTTCTGACTTCTAAAGGCAGTTGTGTGTTGGTACTGTAAGGTTTTAACATGTATTAGCCTGAAATCTGACTCCGAAGACACTTCACGTGTCTTGTCTAAACCCTTCCAGTTGGTGTATAAAATAGTATGTAACTTCAGTACTGAAAAGACAAATGTAGTGAATGAAAATAAATGTGTAATAAGTACATTAATGTGTCACATCTAAGTCAGTAAGGTCATATTTAAAGCCCCAATGTGTAATATTCGACCACTAGATGGCACTGTGTTGTCTTGTAGAAGCAAGGGCCATTGATGCGCGGGGGGGATACCGGACATGCATGGCGCCAGAAATTTTTTGACCTATAATTGTTTTCCTGAAAATGAACATGGGTATGACGGTTCACATATTTTGTCTAGTGTTCAACTTTTTTTTTTTTTTTTTAACTGGATGGAAGTTGGAGACACACTGTGCCTTTAAACACTAAAGACTGGGAATATTTCAAGTGGATAATCTTCAGGAAATTTATATCAATCCCTTTTTTTGCAGCTTGCACTAAATGCGCATCAATGGAACAACAGCTTCAACATCAAATCGCAGAAATCCAGAGACTGAAAGAAGGTACGTCCGTCTTTGCGATCCATTTCAAAAGTGAAGAAAAACGCATCGGTGTATTTTATACATCTTGTTCCAGAGAACCAACGGCTGAAAGAAAAAATACTGCAAAAACCATTGGACTGATTTCCCTGTAAATGTTCTGTAGTTTGTAAAAGAAATAAAAATGTATTCATTTCAGTGATCGCCTATTTGAATATATTACCCAAATCTCTGAAGAGAATTAGCATTGTCTTGTGATTACAATGTCCAGGACATTATTTACAATATGAGATGCAGCACTCCAGGACAAACGTGTTATATAGGCATGGGTTGGTTAGAAGAGCTAGAATTTCCTGTGGTGTGTCATATTTGTCCATTAAATGGCACTGTATTGTCTAAGTCATGGAAAAGCAAATGAACACAGCGTAGCAGCAAGATCCCAGACAAACGTGGGGGTGTGACTACTCAGATTCTGCTATGTAAAAGTAATGCAAATTTCACCACATCATTGGGAAGATAGTTTATGTATTTTTGCCAATCATTCAAATTTGGATTTTTGTACCATTAGGAGGCTCTCTATAATACTGTTGAGAATAAATGCTACACTACCATGATTATTTCAATAATAATATTTGCGTTTGGACAGGATAGTGTCGACCAGGGGTCTCAAACTTCATTCACTTGGGGGCGCCAGAGCTAAGGTTTAGGTGAGGTCGGGCCTAAAGGATTTTATACATTTGACTATAAAGGATTTTATACGATTGACTACAAGTTACACATATTCAGTTTAATGCAATGAAGATATTCACTGACTGCTTTGGTTCAGTGTACAAAAACAGGTCAGAGCAGGCTGTTCGAAATGCATCATATTTTGTCTAGGAATTTCGATAACGGGACTCATGGATTTGCTGACGCAGAGCGACAGGCGCTGTCGTGGAAGAGCCATACCTCAAGGCGCGCAAACAACTGATTGGCACGCCCATGGGAGGAGCCGGCACGCCATAATGCGAGGAGACGTGAGCCAATAAGAGAAAGCCAATAACGGAAAGAGGCTTCCTGCACACTCCTACATGACTTCAGCGGTCTCCTGTATACACTTAGTTCTGCTGTTTGAAATAATAAAATCCGCCCCCGTGTGGAAATGTCGGCCTTCATGGTCATATTTCTCAAGAAACGAGCGCGCATAATTGTTGGAGGAATGTAGGTCGTATTTGGTTAATGGAGTAAGATAACTAATTCAAACAATTTGGTAACCGGTACATTTTGATAGTTGAATTCCAACAGGCCAAACGAGTGAATCTCGGAAAATGAGAATCCAAGAAATGTTCACTGACTTCTATCTGGAATATTCCCTGGAAGATCCCAACTGTTTTCCCAGGGGCAGGGGCGGGAACCCTTTTGACGCAAAAAGCCATAAATCAAAGTAAATTTTTTTGGGGGGGAGAGAGCCACACCATATATCAGAAGACTGCAAACAAAATCGCCATACCGGCCATCCAAACAAAGCACATTTTATTTCACTGATTTTTTTTCTAAAATGTTCGAAATAAAAATTCCAAAGCCTGTGTCTCATTAATACAAATATGCCACTTAAAATGTGTCTCAATCCCGCGGTTACTTGAGTATTCAGGCACATTTTGACCGTCACCGGTCAGACGAGGTGGCGACGTGGGGAGTTCCTGGCCCGCCCATGGGGGGGTGGCCGACGCCCCGACTTGTGAAAAGTCGGGAGACGGAAGGAGAGAGATGGGGGAGAAGATCGTGAGAAGGAGGCTCGACGAAGACTAATTCGACAATACTTCGATGGAATTCACTTAGGTAAATACTTTAAGAAAATAAATCTGCCCCCGTGTGGAAATGTCAGTCTCTTGCCCATATTTTCCCGAAAAGAAACGAGCATGCATTCTTGGGTGAAAGAAGGTTATGTTTGGTTAATGGAGTCAGATAACTACTTAGAACAATTTGTTAATCAATGCATTTAATATGTTTAGTTCCTAACCATTTGTAAATCATATTTACTCCCCCTGGCATGTTTCATAATTTTTCTCTGTATTTGTTCCCTTGTACAATTTGTTTTAATGTTAAGTAAGGTTACAGTGCCATTTTTGTATGGAAGTATGTATGCATTTTGTTCAATTACGCATAAAAAAAGACTTGAAAAAGAAATAAGGAGAAATACTGTCAGGATGCATAGGCAAATATATTTACACCGCACTGCATAGAATAGAATAGAATATGCCTTTTTTGTCATCGTTACAACATGGGATATGCTGTGACAACGAAATTGCATAGAAGTTGGCCTAAGATTAAATTGAAAAAGTAGTGCGTCATAACCATAGTGCTCGTTAAAAGTCGTGCAATAACACTTAATGTACTCCTAAAAACGATGCATGTTAGAACTTCAGTTCAAATATTCAAAATCCTGTTCTCAAAATAAAACTGTATTTCTGGGTTTCGCCAAAGGTGGCCGCTGTCGCGCATCTGTGCTATGTGGTTTTTCCGTGACGTCACTTCCTTTCCCGGCGCGTGTGCACACACTAGTAAACGTCGCACGTTTTCTCTTGTCAGCTTAACAGCAAAACTGGATTTTATAACCGCTCACACGAGACAGAATCAACAAGGAGCATATTTCGCAAGGATTTAGGTGCGTTTGTGGTCATTTTGTGTGTTTTACCGGACGGTACTCGTTGGCTTTCCTCTTGTGAGGCCTGCTCATGGAAGCCGACTTAGCATTAGCTTAGCAATATGCTAGCTAGCGTTCGCGGCTAAACCGATATACGTTAGAATCCTTGTGTTGAAAATAAAATAATATTAAAATAAAAGAAATAGAATATAGAAATACCCAATATAACGTGTTGATATAGAGTATTTAAATAGTGCTACATAAAATACACACTGTCATAGAAATAGGGTCATGCAAATGATGGGGTGGGGTTTAATGTGGGCTTTTACTCCTCCGGGTGGAGTTAAAGAGCCTCATGGCATGAGGAAGAAATGGTCTGTCTGTCCGTGGAACAAGACTTTGACGGCAGTTATGTCAAAGTAGTCAGTATCACGTATTCATGCCAATCTAGCTGATGGGATTGCTTTTGTAATCATACCATGCTACTATAAACCGATTTAATATATACATTTCTAAAAACGAATCTACAGTCTTTATACTGATACGTTTTTCAAGCTACCTTTTCTTAAATGGTCTGCATTTCTATAGCACTTTTCAATTCAATGAAGACCTGAGGATGGATGGATATATAATTTAATATAGTCATATGTTGTAATTTGTGCCAGTTATGTCTTAATTTGCATTTGTTTTGGAACTTTACATAATGTCATGTACCTCACTACATTTTTAAAACTACATTATCTGCATATGCAACACTGTATTCAGTATGTTATTCCTGTACATACATGCTGACATTTCTTGTGTAAATTTGGATAAATTATAACTATCATCTTATCCTCCTTGTTTCATAACCTTATCTTCTCTGTTCCTTTATCTTCTTGGGTTTTTTACCTCACTGTGAATGTGTGATACTGGAGTGTCATGCCCAATTTCGTTGTCACAATATGTTAACCCATTTTGTAACGATGACAATAAAGGTATATTCTATTCTACAGATTTGATCCCCAAAAAATCATGACCAAAATAATTTAATGTTTTCATGTTATTTTTTTGCATTAATAGATGCTGCATTAATGATATACATTTTTTCATGTTCTTTAATTTTCTGGGGGTCAATGTAATATTCACATCATAAACATGAATTAATAAGATAAAAATGTATCTGGTTTTGATGTCATCTGTTATGTTTTTGCATTAAATTGAATCAAATTCAATGCTAAAAATATGAAATTGATGTATGTTCTTTTGACTTTTTCGCCATCTTTAAATTTTAATAGCACTTGACTCCCTGTTGGTGTCTGTGTGTGAATGGGTAAGTGTGAAGCACATTGTAAAGCGCTTTGGGAGGTCTTCATTGACTCGAAAAGTGCTATAGAAATGCAGACTATTTATTTTATTTATTTAAAGCACTTTACAATGTGCTTCACACTTACACACCAATAGGGAGTCAGCTATGCAAGGCGCCTACCTGCTTATTGGGGGTATTAGGGATTCAGTGTCTTGCCCAAAGACACTTTGATAATCCGGTAATCAAACCTGCGACTTCTTGATCCCAAGACGAGCGCTCTAAATCCTGAGATAACGCCGCCCCGAACGCACATTTAGTCGACTAATAAAAAAACAAATGTTCAAGAGCCTCATGGCTCTTTAAAAATGTTTTTTTATCGAGTGTAACTTTCAAAGGAAAACATTTAATTGTTCCATTTTGTGTTTTTTTTTTTTTTTTTTTTAGATTTTCAAATCCATTTATGTCTGAGCTGAAGACCAAATTGAGGAGACCCAACAAAAACTGAGATGTAGATTTATTTGGGGTGAATATCCGCATAGAATATGATGGATTGTGTGAAGTATGAATCGATGATTTTGTGGACATTTTCTAATAAACTTTACGAAAGCAACAGATTTTTGTCTTTTCTGTCATCAAGAGTCAACTCGCAGGAACCAAATCCCATGCCACCAAAACAAGCACGGTGAGTAACATTTGACCACTTGATGGCACTGTTTTGTCTAACGCGAATGAAAAACGCTCCCAAATGAGCACAGCGAGGCAGCAAGATGCCAGACAAACATGGCAGCGACTTTTAGGGATTCCACTATATAAAAAAAGAACTGTTTTTAGACCTATGATTGATGTTTTGTACAATTAGGAGGCACTAAATATTACACACTGTCCTTTTAAGGCACACATTTGAATATCAGGTAGATTTGGAGGTTTCGGGTTGAAGGATTTTATACATTTGACGATGTAATATATTTTATAATATCCTTTAAAGTAAGTGCATGTACTCAATTTGATGCAGTAGAGATTCACCGACTGCTTTTCTTCAAGGTACATTAGAACGTTAGGTTGTCTGGAATGCATCAGACTTATATTGATAACAGAATTCCTGTGAGTGCTGACGGGAGAAGGCCAGACGCAAAAGGACAAACATCACGACGCCCTTCGACGAGGAGGTGGTGAAGCTGGCACCTGGCGCACCCATGGGAGGAGTCGGCACGCCCATGGGAGGAGCCAGCACGCCAGCTTGTGAAAAGACGTGGGAAGATCAGAGAAGATCGAGGGAGAACGAGAGGGACACTAATTTGGCTAATTCGATGGAGTTCACTCAAGTCAAATTATTGAAGAAAATAAATCTGCCCCTGTGTGGAAATGCCGGTCGCTTGTCCCTGCCCACTGCCTGAAGATAGCTTGGATGGGCTCCCGTACCCCCGTGACCCTACTGAAGATAAGCGGTGTAGATAATTGATGGATTGATATCGGTTCCCACTACAAATAGCCTAACGGGCGAAACGATCATAAAACCTTTCAAAATGGGTTGATTAACGAGTATTACTTACACTTCTCCTTGAATGTTTTCCCTCCAAAAATATTCTTCCATCAAAGATGGGATGAGTAAAACAAAAGCAATGAAACAGGCGATAATAGGGCTTGCCGTGTAAAACAGAGATTCGCAGACAGACCGACAAAAGGGGACTGACGGGACAGAGTTTAAATACTGACAGGGAGCCAATCTGTCAACATGCTAGTGTAGCGACCATCGTTCATGCACGACCCAAGGTTTCACAATCTCTGGTTTATTGCCTGCATTCAGTAAATAAAACAATACAAAAGTCAGGGGTCTCTGTTCTCGACTGCAATTATCTTCAACGCTTACAAAAATCACTTCAGCAACGGCAAGCAGACAACATGCGAGCACATTAATAATGAAACTTCGATAATAACAATGAACATAACTTTCCCACGTACCTGCATTCAGTAAATAAAACAATACAAAAGTCAGGGGTCTCTGTTCTCGACTGCAATTATCTTCAACGCTTACAAAAATCACTTCAGCAACGGCAAGCAGACAACATGCGAGCACATTAATAATGAAACTTCGATAATAACAATGAACATAACTTTCCCACGTACCTGCATTCAGTAAATAAAACAATACAAAAGTCAGGGGTCTCTGTTCTCGACTGCAATTATCTAAAACATTGAAGATACAAAAGAACGGGTCATCACTCAACAGGCCGCACCTCGTGGCGTGTTTGCAACAAAACATGTTGCATTTTCATTTCAAGCTGTATTAACTTCTTATTTAGTGCTTTTTTAATACACATCATTTAGAACAACTTATATATCTTCATATACAAAAATAATTTCGAAAGCAGCTCAAATGTCCAGCAAAATATGCATTTTTTTTATCCAACTGATATTGGGCACAGCTTACCTTCAGCGCTTACAAAAATCACTTAAGCTACGGCAAGCGCTGAAGCCCATAAAGTGCCAAACGAAAAAAAACAGTCGCAGACGCCCATGACTTAACAACTGAATGAGGTACCGGAATATTAACAGTAATACAACAAAAACACAGATTTTGTGAGAATTCAAAAAAACATTCAAAACAATCAAATTTCAACTCTGTTACACCAGCTGGCGCCACATGGGCGGGGCCAGTTGGGCGCCATCATTTTTTTCCCAGGTCCTCAACAAATGCTGGTCGCTTGTCCGATTTTTCACAAAAAGAAACGAGCATGCATTGTTAGGTGAATGAAGGCTATGTTTGGTTAATGGAGTCCGATAACTAATTTGAACAATTTGGTAAACGATACATTTTAATAGTTTATTTCCTAACAAGGTACACACAATTGTCTGGAAAATACGGTACTATGATTCTTAATTTTAAATCAAAACATCTTTGTTTTAAAATTTAGATATTCAGTCAGAGCGCAATATGGAAGCCATAATTCAGTTGTTAAAACGAAGATATCATCAATAAATTCTACATGTTTTTTAAATTTGAGCGCAGTATACTTTTTAGGATGATCTAAATTGATTTGATGCAACTGTGCAAAGTCCGTTTTTATTTCAATGTTTTTTTTTTCAAATGACATGATTATAAAAAAGTAAACGGCTCCTAAAAGTAAAAACTAAAAATCATTTAAAATATTATAAAGGCTATTTAAAAATGACACCTTTTTTGAATGGAAATTTCGTTTGAATTTGAATTGAATTGTGGCACTCTTGGGCTGCCGTAGCTCAGGACTGAATTGAGCTAAGCCACCCACTTGTTAAAGGTACATTGTCCTATTTGACCACTAGATGGCACTGTATTGTAAAATGCGAACGAAACCATTGTCAAATGAGTACCCCGTAGTAGCATGGTGCCAGAGAATTAATTATTTTGTACCATTCGGAGGAACTGTCCCTTTAATGTCAACACGTTTGCATTTGATGGTTCAGTCATTGTATTGGCCCAAGCGTTGTATATGATATTTGCAGTACACTCATTTCTCCGCTGAGGCAAATAGCGACGCTGTAGGCAGCTTCCGTGTTTAAAAATACACAAAGAAGACGTACACTTTTATAATTGTTTGAAAGAGTGTTTCAGTATTTTGAAATCAAGCGGTGTTTTTGGTAAGCGTTTGTCCTCCATAAAGTCATTTGTATTTTTTATTTATTTGCCATCCTATAAAATAATTGGTGTCATTGTTGATGATTTTATTGGATCTTGATTTAGGTCGTAAATCGAACGAACACTTCAAAAGGAAATGTTTGCCGTTAAATGTCAAGTTCTGGGTTTCGGAACCGGACACACTTTGTTTCGTCTAAAATAGGGGTGTCGAACATACGGCCCACAAGGAGGTTTAATCGGGCCTACAGGATAATTCAAAAGTTGAAAAAAATGCTCCAACGACATGGAATTCACATTTGTAACAGGATGCAATTCACAGATTGTCCACTAGGGGGCAGAGTGATCAGTATCTACTACCAGAGGCGTGTTCAGGAGAGTGAGCGATTGCTATCGCGAGCTATCGCTAGCTTCTGAACGGCCAGTGATTATTGAGCGCTCGCGTGCCCGGGTAATCACGGGAGAAAGACCGCTTACTTTGATTTCCAACATGGCGTCGACAGTGCAGAAGATGGAGGATCTCACCCTGACGAGTGCTGTTGGCGATGTAATATATCGTCTTACATTGCCTGGTAATGTTTGTGAACAATGCAAGACAGGTATGACCCTTCCACTGCGTTTAGGATAACCTTAACTGTGTCAATATGCGAACTGTCGCTCATATCAGCCAACTCGCTCAAAGCAAGCTGTAGAACGAAATCCATTGTACTGTCGTCGGCCATTTTGGATCAGTAAGGCAATCACAGCGAGCGATTACAAAACGTTCAGCAGTGCGCGGCAAGCGATTATCAAGAGACTACATGTCTGATCACTCTCCTGAACACGCCTCAGGGTACCCCAAATGAACAGGCCTGGCTGCTAGAATTTTGTGCATGTTTGGAGCAACCTACCTTTGTGAACTAATTTTCTCAGTAATGACTATTGTTAGGAATTAAACTATTAAAAATTTAGTGTTTACCAAACTGTTCAAATTCGTTATCTGACTCCATTAACCAAACACAAACTTCATTCTCCTAACAATGCATGCCCGTTTCTTTATGGAAAAATGAACAGGAATAGCCGACATTTTCACATGGAGGCAGATTTATTTTTTTAAAGTATTTAAATGAATTCCATCAAATTAGCCGAATTATTGTCGAATTAGTCTTCGGTGAGCCTCCCTCTCACGATCTCTCGTCTCTCTTCTTCTGTCTTCCGTCTTTTCCACACGCTGGGGCATTGGCTCCTCCCCCATGGGGCGGGTCAGGTGCCAGCTTCACCACCTCCTCGCCAAAAGGCGCCGCCACGTCTAAAAAACTCACAACAAGAAAGCTTATCAGCCAAACAATGTCTCCTTTCCCGCGTCACAGGCGTCAGCCCTTGTCCCCGTTCTTGCTGTTTTTCTGTAAACATCATTCTTGTCTAGGCTACAATGACCTCGCCCCACAGCTCAGCCAATTAATATCTTTTGTCAAGTCATTTTTATTTGTGACGCCCTTAATCACAAAGAGTCTCAAAGGGCTGCACAGGTTATTGCACAGACTATTATTTCAGACTATGATGACACCATTCCCGGATCTGGAACCAACATGAGGGCAAGGAAAAACTCAAAAACCTCAACATGAGGAAAATGAAGAAACCTTGAGAAGGGACCACACATCTGGTAATCCCCCTGTATTTGTATTTAAATGTAATTTGTATTTGATTGTAAAAAAATCCCTTATAGTCAAATAAATCAAATATAAAATCCTTAAAGGGAAAGGAAAACCTTAAAAACCTCATCGTGAGAAAAACGCATAAAATATAGTTAAACTTGAAAACAACTGAAACGGACGGTGTGCCTCCAATTTTTTTTTTCATGAAAATAAGTCTGCCTCGTGTCAAAAAACACTGCTCTATACAAAGTCTAAGGACAATGTAGTGTGCCCTGAAACAAAACGCTGGTTAACTTGAAAGTAGCTCATATCATTTGAACAGATTTTGAATTCCAACTCGTCATTTTGTATGAAACGTTTCCTGCAGCATTGTTCCGCCACAAGTGAGGAGGAGGATGGACGAGAAACTTTTCCCGGAGATCACACTTCTCGATCTGCCCATCAGTCCATCCTTCCGTGCGATTGAGGTAAATGCAAACCCCAGCCAATGTTCCTCTGCGTGTGTGCGCAATTGCGCACTACCCAGAGCTTTTCCGCGCACAAGAAAATCTAGCCAGCTCACAAAAATCAGGGTTCCAAATTGCTCATTAAGAAGCCAATTCAGTCAAAGTGACAGTGCACGAAGGTCAAAATACACGGGTTCCCCTGACGCTGGGCGGCAGTAGCTCAGGAGGTAGAGCGCTCGTCTTGGGATCAAGGGATCCCAGTTCGAATCCCGGCTCGTCCGTGTTACATGTCGAGGTGTCCTTGGGTAAGACACTGAACCCCTAATACCTCCAATAAGCAGGTTAGCGCCTTACATGGCTGCAAGGCCGCTATTGGGAAATGTGGAACACATTGTAAAGCGCTTTAGGAAGTCATTGACTTGAAAAGCGCAATAGAAATGCAGATCATTTCATTTCAAATACAGTATTTTGAAGTCAAGGTTGAAGTTGAGTAACGTCAGTAGAGTTTTTTGAGAGCCGGCTTCTTCGGCTTGGCTCACTAAAAAGGACCGGCTCTTTCGGGTCCCAAACGGCTCTTCGGGTTGTTTTTGCTTCTTTATTCCCTACACGAGCAAATAGGATGTAAAATTCTGCACAAAATGACTTAAAGGAAGGGGGGAAATAGAACAAAATGGAAAAAAATACCAAAATGAAAAAGTAGTGAAAAGCTGAGAAAAAAAGAAACAAAATGAGGAGGAAAAAAAGAGCAGGAAAAAAAGCCAGAAGCAAATAAAGGGAAAAAAGGTAATAGAGAACAAAAAAGCAAGAAAAAAGTAACAGCTCGGAAAAAATAAACACAATGAGATTTATTTTAAAAAGGAATTTAAAAAAAAGAAAAAACAGGGAAATAGAGGAAAAAGTTTGTGTTGCATTCAAATAATTTCCAATGATATCAAGTTAATCTTGTTGCCAACATTGTACTTCCACTAATAAAAGTAATTAAATACTGTTGTGTATCGTGCAACCGACTCAATAAGAACCCCAAAATGTTAATATTATGCGACAAAAGATACCAGGAATAAAAGAAATGGAAATCTTGAGAAATAATTGTAAAAACAAATGACGTTTGTAGTCAATTCATTCAAAAGTGAAAAATAATTTTGCATTGCCGAAAACTCAGCAAAATGTAACACGATGTCAAGCTTTGGACATGTTTGATCATGATTTATTTGCCACACTTGGGATTGCTGTTGCTCACTATTGTTTCAAGCGTTGCTCACCGACTTTGTGTCAACGCTCAGACTCGGGGAAAATGACAGGGAACATTGACCAATGTTCCAACTTGAATGCATATTTTTCTCCTTTCTCATTGCAGACGGAGACCATACCGGACTTTACCGATGACTCTTTAGATTGTTCATCGCAGAACCTAATGAACTTCACGATGGACATAACGAATTCTGATCTGCTGGCACTTGACACCTGGGACACAAAAGGCACCGTTCAGTGTCGTCCCGAACGCATTGCGGAGTCCGAGAACCCGAATTCGGAGCCCGTTTTACCTGAATCTCTAGAGAGCGTCCCTCCAAAACCAGAAGAGAAGCCCATCTCCGATGATAAAAGTGTCTCCTTGTTGAGTGGACTTCCGGAACAAGATCCAGAGTCTAAAGCCAATCGCACCACAGACGTCCGGTCGGCAGAATCGAGCCTGGTCTCCCGTCACTGCAACACTTTTGACGCCGAACCGGCGCCAAACATCGCCGTCACTCTATCGGAGACCGGTTTGTCCGGGAGTCGGCACAACACCTTCGAGGCGAGTCCTCCTTGGCTATCGAGGACCTACGACCCGGCTGAAACGTTTATCTTTGACCCCACCGTGGAGCAAAGACCTTTTATCGCTTCCACACCCCTGCCCCGCTGCAAAACGGTGGATTTCTGTGCCAGGACAGACGGCAAATTGCCGGGACCTGAGGAACAGCCAAACCTCTGTTCCGAACCAGAAGCCCGGGTGACGGCTGTCGCGACATCGGACGTCTGCCCTTCAAAAACGCTTCCGTCTCAAGCGCCCGCAAAATCGCTCTTGCCTTTCTTGAAACGGTCGCATTTGACGTCGCTTCCCAGGCGCAGCGAGAAACCGTCTTCGGGTTCCAGCTCCACGCAACGGAAGACACTTGCACAGGTAATGAAAATTTGAGTTTCTCGCCGGCACGGGTGGAAGTGGAAAAGTTGACGTCTGGAAATTGCTGAAATCGGTGGTCGTGATTAGAATAGAATAGAATCTAACTTTATTGTCATTGTTACAACATGGGTTGAATATATTGTGACAACGAAATTGGACGTGGCACTCCAGGTCCACGTTTTACAGTGAGGATAAAGAGAACAAAGAAAACGTTTGTACTGTCCTTGTTGCATGCTTTGTTTTCCTCCGGAGGGGGGTGTATGAGGGGGTGAGGGACAGACAGAGATGTCTGGATCCAACTAGATGTTTGATCTTACTGTACGCACGGTCCAGTGTTTTTTCCCCCGGTTGCTCAGTCCACGTATTGAATGAATTTGGGAAGTACAGTCCTTAAGCATGCCCGATTAAAGTCGCCGGCGATGATAAAAGCTCCGTCGGGGTGTGCGAGCTGCTGTTTATTGATAGCAGCGGGCTGGGGATTTAGCGCTATGCTAACGTTAGCATCCGGTGGAACGTAAACGGCAACCACAATGACCACAGTTAGATCTCTCGGTAGATAGAAGGATCTACACGATACTGCCAGAAACTCTATATCGAGTGAGCAGTGTGTATCAATGATTCGGCTGTTATTGCAGCGCATAGTCCCCCACCCGTTTTTACCGGAGTCTCCGTCTCGGTCGTGCCGGTGAAGCGTGCGTCCTGCTGGTTGGACTGTGGCGTCGGGGAAGCCAAGGCTCCGTGATGACAAAAATATTGCAATTTCGGACAAAGCTGTTGGTAACGATCCGTTAAGGCTACAAACAATGTACCGTAATTTCCACACTATAATTCGCATTGGACTACAAGATGCACCCTCCCAATATTTCTTTTGTCACGTTTTTCGAGTCAATTCCCATTTTTTTGTGACGCCCTTCATCCGGAAATGTCTCAAAGGACCGCACGGGCCTCAATGACACCATCCCCTGTACTGAAACCGACACGCAGGCGAGGAAACTCTCAAAACCTCAACATGAGGAATGAAGAAACCTTGAGAAGTCTCAACCGTGACCCTTATAAAGTCGTCATAAACCTAAAAAGTATCAAGAAGTCCCGTCAGCTTGCTTAACTATACAGATCCATTCTAAGCTAAGATGTGCTAACAATTAAAACAAGAGTACATTCAAGTCATTGCAATATGTTTGCTACTCTCACACAATGTTTGAAAATGAAGCGATGTCAAATATTTCACTGTACTACCTCATATGCAGATCATTAGTTTTGGAGCGATCGTCGTTGGGCGTCGATCCAAAAAATACGCAGAGAGGAGATGTGGCAAAAAGGGAACGCGCTTTATTGCATTCGGGACACATTCAAAGTTCTAGATGTTCAACATTGGCTTTTCAGTGATCTCAAAGTTAAGATATCTCGTGAAGGTCGTCCGCCCCGGCTCCCTCAATCAGCTTGTGACCTCTTGCAACAACGTCATCCCACGACCTCCACCAGATGCCTACATACTGATCATGAGTTGTTATCCACATTCCACAACATTAGTATATAAAAAGAAGAAAATACTACTTAAAATAAAAAAAGAATGATGTGCTTTGTTTTAATTTTTTACAGCGCTATCTTCAACCGCTTTGTTTAACAAATTAAGTTTTTAAATGGAGTGTGCTACCTCATGAGCGGTCAATTGGTATATAAAAATCTACTGCCACCTACTGATCTGGATGACTATTTTTGCGGTCTAAGAAGCAGACCACTGACGTGTGGGAGAGCTATAAATTGGCTAACGGTCGAAAAAAAATTAGGCAAGGACTTGTTATGTTTTTAACCAGCTGCAGCGGGGAGAATAGCAGAGAAGACAAGCAACTGACTCGTCCACACTCACTCACTCTAGCCCCCCTCCCCCCGTCTGCCTCTGTGTTTTATTGAAAATGCAAGACACGGAAAAGTACTGGTATGTTGAGACAAAGACAAACGACCAACCCCATGGAAAAGCACTGACACCTTTAAACAAAGACTGGAAGTCTAAGAGAATGCCAATAGGAGCATCAACTGATTAGAAATACACACTTTGAGCAAATGCGGTTAAGCCTACTTTAACCTATTGCAGTTCCTTGTCTGAAGATGGCAAAAATACTGAATAATGGCCGGATTTTTTTGTAAAGATAAAATTGGGCAAATTCCAGCGGCACACTGGTTGAAAAACACTGGTCTAAGTGGTTGTGCTTCTTTTGTTTCCCTTTTAGCGACAATTAACCACTATAGGACACTCCTAAACTATGTTTCCCAAAGGTAAAACGGTTACCGTACGCAGTACGTTTCATTGTAGCGATGCGTTTCCAATTTTAGCCACTGTATTTGTCAGTGTGCGTATATAAGGCACCGTTTTAAATTTCCGGGAAATTTGGGGTTTTATAGTTACGCCTTATAGCCCGTAAAATGCGATACGAGCTAAAATCTCGTTCACTGCTAGCAAATTTAAACGGTGTAAACGGTGCGGCCGTTTTGGGGATCAACAATGACTTTTCGTCTTTTCGTTTCTGTTTTTTGGGTCTTTTTAGACGACAGCATTGTCCAGTGCAGCTAGTCTGCATCCGACAACATCGGGTAAGACGTTGAATTCTTGCGATTGATGCTTTGTTGCGCCGGTGTCATTTCCCCGTTTTCCGCGACACCAGCCACCAGGCCGAAGACGGGGGTGGAGAAGCCCCCGTTCGGTGGACCGAGATCAGGTCGGGCTTCCGTTGCAGGTAATAAAGGTAATGACTCAAGATTAAACTTGGTTTTATGGATGTCCTCTTTCATTTTTTTCTCCTTAGCGGCCACTGCTTCAGTCCACATTCCCCAGTCAAGGAAGCGTGACTTGAGCAGGGATGCAAAGTTGGAAGCAAAGAAGAGCAAGACTGGTAAAAATGGGAAATAGGACATCAATATGACGTTGTCATTTTTCTCAAACTTGGAAATGGGATTAGCTCATGTGCGGCCCCTTCTCGAGGTTTCTTCATTTCCTCAAGCTGAGGTTTTTGAGTTTTTCCTTGCCATCGTGTAGGTTTTAGATCAGGGGATGGTTGCAGTTGATAGTCTGTGGTGCACAGGCGGCCCGCGGGCCAGATTAGGCCCGCTATGGGATTGAATCCAGCCCGCGAGACAACACTCAGAGAAGCGCAAGAGAAAAACAAGCTGCAGGTTGCAGGTTGAAAAATGGCAACTTGATGTTGCCAAAGCCAGGTGCCTCGAACAAAGACACTCTACTTGTATTTCTCTCAATCTCTCTTTTTATGAGCTTATGATTGATGCCCACCTCATATTCTGTTTTGTCCTGTCTCTTTCCGACGCCTGCCTGGCTGATACGAAGGAGAAGGATGATTTGGGATGGGTCAGCGGACCGGCGTCTGACCTGCAGCATGTCAACCCCTGCATTTACCGGCTGGCAGAGACGGGAGGCAGCGTCGTGGCCGTCATAGACTTTCTGGACTGGTTTGCAGGCTGGGGGCGTCGTTGATGTCATGCACTTTCCGGACATTTTCATTATCTTACCTTATGTTTACTATTATGTGTACAGTAATGCTAATTGTAATTCACCCTGGTCAATCCTGGAAGGGGGATTACCACATGTGAGGTCCTTTCTCAAGGTTTCTCTTTTCTCCTCACACTGAGGTTTTTGAGTTGTTCCTTGCCCGCATGCTGGTTTAAGATCAGGTCATTGTGTCATTTTGTAACTGTAATCCTGTGCAGTCCTTTGAGACATTTTTGTGATTAAGGGCTATATAAATTGACTTGACTTGACTTGACAATTTGACTTCACCCCTTTTCTCCCACGCTCTGTCTCTTTCACTCTCTGTGTCTCTCTTTTTCTCTTCCTTTGTTGCTCTTTGTCTCTTTCTCTTTGTGTCTTTTAACCTTATTCTGCTCTAACTTCCTTTTTTTCCTTTTCTCTGTTTTCTCTTTCTCCATTCCTACCCTTCTTTTCTCTCCTTCTGTCTTTCTATTTCTCTTTGGATTTCTTCCTCTCCCTTTCTTTTCCCCCTTTCACGACTTTTTATCTCTCTCTCTCTTTCTTTTTCCTGCCCTCTCTCCTTTTCCCTCCCTCTTTCTCTTATTTCTTTGTCTCTCTTTTTCTTTCTCTTGAATCTCCTCGTCCGGCCCCCGACAGAATGTTTGTTCTATCGTGTGGCCCCCGAGTTCAAATGACTTTGACAACCCTGCTGTAGTGTGTCTAGGCTTTTGAGACTACTTGTCGCAAATGAATGTGACTTCGAATCTCAATATTGTTGACCGTATCCTTCCGTGTGACACAGGTGAAAAAAGAAATTTTCCCTACTTTGCTCCCCGACTAGGCTTCTCTTAAAAATGGTGCGTCGCTTAGAGGAGTTAGGCAGAATTTCTTACTCTCCGCCACCATCTACTGGCTTGAAGTCACGATTGCACCCTCATTCATGATGTGCGTGCTTTTCTTTGAATCGCTCGAAAAAAAAACATTTTGGGGGTGGTTGGTGTTTGGACGAGGAGCAGGCCAATTCTTACTTTCACCACTTTCATGCTACACGAGCGAATGTAAAGGAAAAAACAAACCGGCGGGAAGAGCTTGCAGTCACTCACCAGCTCTCCCCTGAGCCCCCTGTCTTGGAACCTAATATGTTCGTACAGCTGCTTGAAATCCTTAAATGCTTGAAATTGAATGTTGTGTTTTCTAGGGTTACAGTGCTTGAATTTGGGTGAAGTGCTTGTAAATGCGCGAATAGGTTGCCATGTTGTTTAACAAATCTGACATTCTGACTTCCGTGACACCAGTTTATTTGAGCGCGTCTAAGAAATGCAAACGCATCATGAGGTGACTGGGCCTTCAATGATGACGCAAGCCAGGAGATGGCAGCATAGAGCAACAAAGTTCTAAATTCTGTACAGCTCCTTTAATTTCAAGAAGAATCGGCTTCCTTGGCTATCACCACCAACCTTAAGTACATTTTTAGTTCCGGTGTGATTAATAATAGTAATGATAATGACAATTGATCTTTTATTCTTCATAACTATATAGTAATGTATTATTCTTTTAGAATGGTACCGGAGAAGTGGCCAAATTGGCTTTGAAACTCCTTTAAAAGTGCTTGAATTTGGCCTTGCATCAAATTGATGAGCCCTTTAAACAGTGTTTTTGAATGGATCAAACTATAAGGGACCCATTTCCATCTCACAAGTTTGTATTATGTTCCATGTTACCTTCAGGTGCCGCAGATAATGGCGTGGCCAAGCTTGGAGGCCTCAAGCCACAAGTGAATCCCCGTCAAGTGGAAAAAGGCTCAGGTAAGTCAGACGAGTGCTTGGTTCTGACTTCTAAAGGCAGTTGTGTGTTGGTACTGTAAGGTTTTAACATGTATTAGCCTGAAATCTGACTCCGAAGACACTTCACGTGTCTTGTCTAAACCCTTCCAGTTGGTGTATAAAATAGTATGTAACTTCAGTACTGAAAAGACAAATGTAGTGAATGAAAATAAATGTGTAATAAGTACATTAATGTGTCACATCTAAGTCAGTAAGGTCATATTTAAAGCCCCAATGTGTAATATTCGACCACTAGATGGCACTGTGTTGTCTTGTAGAAGCAAGGGCCATTGATGCGCGGGGGGGATACCGGACATGCATGGCGCCAGAAATTTTTTGACCTATAATTGTTTTCCTGAAAATGAACATGGGTATGACGGTTCACATATTTTGTCTAGTGTTCAACTTTTTTTTTTTTTTTTTAACTGGATGGAAGTTGGAGACACACTGTGCCTTTAAACACTAAAGACTGGGAATATTTCAAGTGGATAATCTTCAGGAAATTTATATCAATCCCTTTTTTTGCAGCTTGCACTAAATGCGCATCAATGGAACAACAGCTTCAACATCAAATTGCAGAAAACCAGAGACTGAAAGAAGGTACGTCCGTCTTTGCGATCCATTTCAAAAGTGAAGAAAAACGCATCGGTGTATTTTATACATCTTGTTCCAGAGAACCAACGGCTGAAAGAAAAAATACTGCAAAAACCATTGGACTGATTTCCCTGTAAATGTTCTGTAGTTTGTAAAAGAAATAAAAATGTATTCATTTCAGTGATCGCCTATTTGAATATATTACCCAAATCTCTGAAGAGAATTAGCATTGTCTTGTGATTACAATGTCCAGGACATTATTTACAATATGAGATGCAGCACTCCAGGACAAACGTGTTATATAGGCATGGGTTGGTTAGAAGAGCTAGAATTTCCTGTGGTGTGTCATATTTGTCCATTAAATGGCACTGTATTGTCTAAGTCATGGAAAAGCAAATGAACACAGCGTAGCAGCAAGATCCCAGACAAACGTGGGGGTGTGACTACTCAGATTCTGCTATGTAAAAGTAATGCAAATTTCACCACATCATTGGGAAGATAGTTTATGTATTTTTGCCAATCATTCAAATTTGGATTTTTGTACCATTAGGAGGCTCTCTATAATACTGTTGAGAATAAATGCTACACTACCATGATTATTTCAATAATAATATTTGCGTTTGGACAGGATAGTGTCGACCAGGGGTCTCAAACTTCATTCACTTGGGGGCGCCAGAGCTAAGGTTTAGGTGAGGTCGGGCCTAAAGGATTTTATACATTTGACTATAAAGGATTTTATACGATTGACTACAAGTTACACATATTCAGTTTAATGCAATGAAGATATTCACTGACTGCTTTGGTTCAGTGTACAAAAACAGGTCAGAGCAGGCTGTTCGAAATGCATCATATTTTGTCTAGGAATTTCGATAACGGGACTCATGGATTTGCTGACGCAGAGCGACAGGCGCTGTCGTGGAAGAGCCATACCTCAAGGCGCGCAAACAACTGATTGGCACGCCCATGGGAGGAGCCGGCACGCCATAATGCGAGGAGACGTGAGCCAATAAGAGAAAGCCAATAACGGAAAGAGGCTTCCTGCACACTCCTACATGACTTCAGCGGTCTCCTGTATACACTTAGTTCTGCTGTTTGAAATAATAAAATCCGCCCCCGTGTGGAAATGTCGGCCTTCATGGTCATATTTCTCAAGAAACGAGCGCGCATAATTGTTGGAGGAATGTAGGTCGTATTTGGTTAATGGAGTAAGATAACTAATTCAAACAATTTGGTAACCGGTACATTTTGATAGTTGAATTCCAACAGGCCAAACGAGTGAATCTCGGAAAATGAGAATCCAAGAAATGTTCACTGACTTCTATCTGGAATATTCCCTGGAAGATCCCAACTGTTTTCCCAGGGGCAGGGGCGGGAACCCTTTTGACGCAAAAAGCCATAAATCAAAGTAAATTTTTTTGGGGGGGAGAGAGCCACACCATATATCAGAAGACTGCAAACAAAATCGCCATACCGGCCATCCAAACAAAGCACATTTTATTTCACTGATTTTTTTTCTAAAATGTTCGAAATAAAAATTCCAAAGCCTGTGTCTCATTAATACAAATATGCCACTTAAAATGTGTCTCAATCCCGCGGTTACTTGAGTATTCAGGCACATTTTGACCGTCACCGGTCAGACGAGGTGGCGACGTGGGGAGTTCCTGGCCCGCCCATGGGGGGGTGGCCGACGCCCCGACTTGTGAAAAGTCGGGAGACGGAAGGAGAGAGATGGGGGAGAAGATCGTGAGAAGGAGGCTCGACGAAGACTAATTCGACAATACTTCGATGGAATTCACTTAGGTAAATACTTTAAGAAAATAAATCTGCCCCCGTGTGGAAATGTCAGTCTCTTGCCCATATTTTCCCGAAAAGAAACGAGCATGCATTCTTGGGTGAAAGAAGGTTATGTTTGGTTAATGGAGTCAGATAACTACTTAGAACAATTTGTTAATCAATGCATTTAATATGTTTAGTTCCTAACCATTTGTAAATCATATTTACTCCCCCTGGCATGTTTCATAATTTTTCTCTGTATTTGTTCCCTTGTACAATTTGTTTTAATGTTAAGTAAGGTTACAGTGCCATTTTTGTATGGAAGTATGTATGCATTTTGTTCAATTACGCATAAAAAAAGACTTGAAAAAGAAATAAGGAGAAATACTGTCAGGATGCATAGGCAAATATATTTACACCGCACTGCATAGAATAGAATAGAATATGCCTTTTTTGTCATCGTTACAACATGGGATATGCTGTGACAACGAAATTGCATAGAAGTTGGCCTAAGATTAAATTGAAAAAGTAGTGCGTCATAACCATAGTGCTCGTTAAAAGTCGTGCAATAACACTTAATGTACTCCTAAAAACGATGCATGTTAGAACTTCAGTTCAAATATTCAAAATCCTGTTCTCAAAATAAAACTGTATTTCTGGGTTTCGCCAAAGGTGGCCGCTGTCGCGCATCTGTGCTATGTGGTTTTTCCGTGACGTCACTTCCTTTCCCGGCGCGTGTGCACACACTAGTAAACGTCGCACGTTTTCTCTTGTCAGCTTAACAGCAAAACTGGATTTTATAACCGCTCACACGAGACAGAATCAACAAGGAGCATATTTCGCAAGGATTTAGGTGCGTTTGTGGTCATTTTGTGTGTTTTACCGGACGGTACTCGTTGGCTTTCCTCTTGTGAGGCCTGCTCATGGAAGCCGACTTAGCATTAGCTTAGCAATATGCTAGCTAGCGTTCGCGGCTAAACCGATATACGTTAGAATCCTTGTGTTGAAAATAAAATAATATTAAAATAAAAGAAATAGAATATAGAAATACCCAATATAACGTGTTGATATAGAGTATTTAAATAGTGCTACATAAAATACACACTGTCATAGAAATAGGGTCATGCAAATGATGGGGTGGGGTTTAATGTGGGCTTTTACTCCTCCGGGTGGAGTTAAAGAGCCTCATGGCATGAGGAAGAAATGGTCTGTCTGTCCGTGGAACAAGACTTTGACGGCAGTTATGTCAAAGTAGTCAGTATCACGTATTCATGCCAATCTAGCTGATGGGATTGCTTTTGTAATCATACCATGCTACTATAAACCGATTTAATATATACATTTCTAAAAACGAATCTACAGTCTTTATACTGATACGTTTTTCAAGCTACCTTTTCTTAAATGGTCTGCATTTCTATAGCACTTTTCAATTCAATGAAGACCTGAGGATGGATGGATATATAATTTAATATAGTCATATGTTGTAATTTGTGCCAGTTATGTCTTAATTTGCATTTGTTTTGGAACTTTACATAATGTCATGTACCTCACTACATTTTTAAAACTACATTATCTGCATATGCAACACTGTATTCAGTATGTTATTCCTGTACATACATGCTGACATTTCTTGTGTAAATTTGGATAAATTATAACTATCATCTTATCCTCCTTGTTTCATAACCTTATCTTCTCTGTTCCTTTATCTTCTTGGGTTTTTTACCTCACTGTGAATGTGTGATACTGGAGTGTCATGCCCAATTTCGTTGTCACAATATGTTAACCCATTTTGTAACGATGACAATAAAGGTATATTCTATTCTACAGATTTGATCCCCAAAAAATCATGACCAAAATAATTTAATGTTTTCATGTTATTTTTTTGCATTAATAGATGCTGCATTAATGATATACATTTTTTCATGTTCTTTAATTTTCTGGGGGTCAATGTAATATTCACATCATAAACATGAATTAATAAGATAAAAATGTATCTGGTTTTGATGTCATCTGTTATGTTTTTGCATTAAATTGAATCAAATTCAATGCTAAAAATATGAAATTGATGTATGTTCTTTTGACTTTTTCGCCATCTTTAAATTTTAATAGCACTTGACTCCCTGTTGGTGTCTGTGTGTGAATGGGTAAGTGTGAAGCACATTGTAAAGCGCTTTGGGAGGTCTTCATTGACTCGAAAAGTGCTATAGAAATGCAGACTATTTATTTTATTTATTTAAAGCACTTTACAATGTGCTTCACACTTACACACCAATAGGGAGTCAGCTATGCAAGGCGCCTACCTGCTTATTGGGGGTATTAGGGATTCAGTGTCTTGCCCAAAGACACTTTGATAATCCGGTAATCAAACCTGCGACTTCTTGATCCCAAGACGAGCGCTCTAAATCCTGAGATAACGCCGCCCCGAACGCACATTTAGTCGACTAATAAAAAAACAAATGTTCAAGAGCCTCATGGCTCTTTAAAAATGTTTTTTTATCGAGTGTAACTTTCAAAGGAAAACATTTAATTGTTCCATTTTGTGTTTTTTTTTTTTTTTTTTTTTTTAGATTTTCAAATCCATTTATGTCTGAGCTGAAGACCAAATTGAGGAGACCCAACAAAAACTGAGATGTAGATTTATTTGGGGTGAATATCCGCATAGAATATGATGGATTGTGTGAAGTATGAATCGATGATTTTGTGGACATTTTCTAATAAACTTTACGAAAGCAACAGATTTTTGTCTTTTCTGTCATCAAGAGTCAACTCGCAGGAACCAAATCCCATGCCACCAAAACAAGCACGGTGAGTAACATTTGACCACTTGATGGCACTGTTTTGTCTAACGCGAATGAAAAACGCTCCCAAATGAGCACAGCGAGGCAGCAAGATGCCAGACAAACATGGCAGCGACTTTTAGGGATTCCACTATAAAAAAAAGAACTGTTTCTAGACCTATGATTGATGTTTTGTACAATTAGGAGGCACTAAATATTACACACTGTCCTTTTAAGGCACACATTTGAATATCAGGTAGATTTGGAGGTTTCGGGTTGAAGGATTTTGTACATTTGACTATGTAATATATTTTATAATATCCTTTAAAGTAAGTGCATGTACTCAGTTTGATGCAGTAGAGATTCACCGACTGTTTTTCTTCAAGGTACATTAGAAGGGTAGGCTGTCTGGAATGCATCAGACTTACTTTGATAACAGAATTCCTGTGAGTGCTGACGGGAGAAGGCCAGACGCAAAAGGACAAACATCACGACGCCCTTCGACGAGGAGGTGGTGAAGCTGGCACCTGGCGCACCCATGGGAGGAGTCGGCACGCCCATGGGAGGAGCCAGCACGCCAGCTTGTGAAAAGACGTGGGAAGATCAGAGAAGATCGAGGGAGAACGAGAGGGACACTAATTTGGCTAATTCGATGGAGTTCACTCAAGTCAAATTATTAAAGAAAATAAATCTGCCCCCGTGTGGAAATGCCGGTCGCTTGTCCCTGCCCACTGCCTGAAGATAGCTTGGATGGGCTCCAGTACCCCCGTGACCCTACTGAGGATAAGCGGTGTAGATAATTGATGGATTGATATCGGTTCCCACTACAAATAGCCTAACGGGCGAAACGATCATAAAACCTTTCAAAATGGGTTGATTAACGAGTATTACTTACACTTCTCCTTGAATGTTTTCCCTCCAAAAATATTCTTCCATCAAAGATGGGATGAGTAAAACAAAAGCAATGAAACAGGCGATAATAGGGCTTGCCGTGTAAAACAGAGATTCGCAGACAGACCGACAAAAGGGGACTGACGGGACAGAGTTTAAATACTGACAGGGAGCCAATCTGTCAACATGCTAGTGTAGCGACCATCGTTCATGCACGACCCAAGGTTTCACAATCTCTGGTTTATTGCCTGCATTCAGTAAATAAAACAATACAAAAGTCAGGGGTCTCTGTTCTCGACTGCAATTATCTTCAACGCTTACAAAAATCACTTCAGCAACGGCAAGCAGACAACATGCGAGCACATTAATAATGAAACTTCGATAATAACAATGAACATAACTTTCCCACGTACCTGCATTCAGTAAATAAAACAATACAAAAGTCAGGGGTCTCTGTTCTCGACTGCAATTATCTTCAACGCTTACAAAAATCACTTCAGCAACGGCAAGCAGACAACATGCGAGCACATTAATAATGAAACTTCGATAATAACAATGAACATAACTTTCCCACGTACCTGCATTCAGTAAATAAAACAATACAAAAGTCAGGGGTCTCTGTTCTCGACTGCAATTATCTAAAACATTGAAGATACAAAAGAACGGGTCATCACTCAACAGGCCGCACCTCGTGGCGTGTTTGCAACAAAACATGTTGCATTTTCATTTCAAGCTGTATTAACTTCTTATTTAGTGCTTTTTTAATACACATCATTTAGAACAACTTATATATCTTCATATACAAAAATAATTTCGAAAGCAGCTCAAATGTCCAGCAAAATATGCATTTTTTTTATCCAACTGATATTGGGCACAGCTTACCTTCAACGCTTACAAAAATCACTTAAGCTACGGCAAGCGCTGAAGCCCATAAAGTGCCAAACGAAAAAAAACAGTCGCAGACGCCCATGACTTAACAACTGAATGAGGTACCGGAATATTAACAGTAATACAACAAAAACACAGATTTTGTGAGAATTCAAAAAAACATTCAAAACAATCAAATTTCAACTCTGTTACACCAGCTGGCGCCACATGGGCGGGGCCAGTTGGGCGCCATCATTTTTTTCCCAGGTCCTCAACAAATGCTGGTCGCTTGTCCGATTTTTCACAAAAAGAAACGAGCATGCATTGTTAGGTGAATGAAGGCTATGTTTGGTTAATGGAGTCCGATAACTAATTTGAACAATTTGGTAAACGATACATTTTAATAGTTTATTTCCTAACAAGGTACACACAATTGTCTGGAAAATACGGTACTATGATTCTTAATTTTAAATCAAAACATCTTTGTTTTAAAATTTAGATATTCAGTCAGAGCGCAATATGGAAGCCATAATTCAGTTGTTAAAACGAAGATATCATCAATAAATTCTACATGTTTTTTAAATTTGAGCGCAGTATACTTTTTAGGATGATCTAAATTGATTTGATGCAACTGTGCAAAGTCCGTTTTTATTTCAATGTTTTTTTTTTCAAATGACATGATTATAAAAAAGTAAACGGCTCCTAAAAGTAAAAACTAAAAATCATTTAAAATATTATAAAGGCTATTTAAAAATGACACCTTTTTTGAATGGAAATTTCGTTTGAATTTGAATTGAATTGTGGCACTCTTGGGCTGCCGTAGCTCAGGACTGAATTGAGCTAAGCCACCCACTTGTTAAAGGTACATTGTCCTATTTGACCACTAGATGGCACTGTATTGTAAAATGCGAACGAAACCATTGTCAAATGAGTACCCCGTAGTAGCATGGTGCCAGAGAATTAATTATTTTGTACCATTCGGAGGAACTGTCCCTTTAATGTCAACACGTTTGCATTTGATGGTTCAGTCATTGTATTGGCCCAAGCGTTGTATATGATATTTGCAGTACACTCATTTCTCCGCTGAGGCAAATAGCGACGCTGTAGGCAGCTTCCGTGTTTAAAAATACACAAAGAAGACGTACACTTTTATAATTGTTTGAAAGAGTGTTTCAGTATTTTGAAATCAAGCGGTGTTTTTGGTAAGCGTTTGTCCTCCATAAAGTCATTTGTATTTTTTATTTATTTGCCATCCTATAAAATAATTGGTGTCATTGTTGATGATTTTATTGGATCTTGATTTAGGTCGTAAATCGAACGAACACTTCAAAAGGAAATGTTTGCCGTTAAATGTCAAGTTCTGGGTTTCGGAACCGGACACACTTTGTTTCGTCTAAAATAGGGGTGTCGAACATACGGCCCACAAGGAGGTTTAATCGGGCCTACAGGATAATTCAAAAGTTGAAAAAAATGCTCCAACGACATGGAATTCACATTTGTAACAGGATGCAATTCACAGATTGTCCACTAGGGGGCAGAGTGATCAGTATCTACTACCAGAGGCGTGTTCAGGAGAGTGAGCGATTGCTATCGCGAGCTATCGCTAGCTTCTGAACGGCCAGTGATTATTGAGCGCTCGCGTGCCCGGGTAATCACGGGAGAAAGACCGCTTACTTTGATTTCCAACATGGCGTCGACAGTGCAGAAGATGGAGGATCTCACCCTGACGAGTGCTGTTGGCGATGTAATATATCGTCTTACATTGCCTGGTAATGTTTGTGAACAATGCAAGACAGGTATGACCCTTCCACTGCGTTTAGGATAACCTTAACTGTGTCAATATGCGAACTGTCGCTCATATCAGCCAACTCGCTCAAAGCAAGCTGTAGAACGAAATCCATTGTACTGTCGTCGGCCATTTTGGATCAGTAAGGCAATCACAGCGAGCGATTACAAAACGTTCAGCAGTGCGCGGCAAGCGATTATCAAGAGACTACATGTCTGATCACTCTCCTGAACACGCCTCAGGGTACCCCAAATGAACAGGCCTGGCTGCTAGAATTTTGTGCATGTTTGGAGCAACCTACCTTTGTGAACTAATTTTCTCAGTAATGACTATTGTTAGGAATTAAACTATTAAAAATTTAGTGTTTACCAAACTGTTCAAATTCGTTATCTGACTCCATTAACCAAACACAAACTTCATTCTCCTAACAATGCATGCCCGTTTCTTTATGGAAAAATGAACAGGAATAGCCGACATTTTCACATGGAGGCAGATTTATTTTTTTAAAGTATTTAAATGAATTCCATCAAATTAGCCGAATTATTGTCGAATTAGTCTTCGGTGAGCCTCCCTCTCACGATCTCTCGTCTCTCTTCTTCTGTCTTCCGTCTTTTCCACACGCTGGGGCATTGGCTCCTCCCCCATGGGGCGGGTCAGGTGCCAGCTTCACCACCTCCTCGCCAAAAGGCGCCGCCACGTCTAAAAAACTCACAACAAGAAAGCTTATCAGCCAAACAATGTCTCCTTTCCCGCGTCACAGGCGTCAGCCCTTGTCCCCGTTCTTGCTGTTTTTCTGTAAACATCATTCTTGTCTAGGCTACAATGACCTCGCCCCACAGCTCAGCCAATTAATATCTTTTGTCAAGTCATTTTTATTTGTGACGCCCTTAATCACAAAGAGTCTCAAAGGGCTGCACAGGTTATTGCACAGACTATTATTTCAGACTATGATGACACCATTCCCGGATCTGGAACCAACATGAGGGCAAGGAAAAACTCAAAAACCTCAACATGAGGAAAATGAAGAAACCTTGAGAAGGGACCACACATCTGGTAATCCCCCTGTATTTGTATTTAAATGTAATTTGTATTTGATTGTAAAAAAATCCCTTATAGTCAAATAAATCAAATATAAAATCCTTAAAGGGAAAGGAAAACCTTAAAAACCTCATCGTGAGAAAAACGCATAAAATATAGTTAAACTTGAAAACAACTGAAACGGACGGTGTGCCTCCAATTTTTTTTTTCATGAAAATAAGTCTGCCTCGTGTCAAAAAACACTGCTCTATACAAAGTCTAAGGACAATGTAGTGTGCCCTGAAACAAAACGCTGGTTAACTTGAAAGTAGCTCATATCATTTGAACAGATTTTGAATTCCAACTCGTCATTTTGTATGAAACGTTTCCTGCAGCATTGTTCCGCCACAAGTGAGGAGGAGGATGGACGAGAAACTTTTCCCGGAGATCACACTTCTCGATCTGCCCATCAGTCCATCCTTCCGTGCGATTGAGGTAAATGCAAACCCCAGCCAATGTTCCTCTGCGTGTGTGCGCAATTGCGCACTACCCAGAGCTTTTCCGCGCACAAGAAAATCTAGCCAGCTCACAAAAATCAGGGTTCCAAATTGCTCATTAAGAAGCCAATTCAGTCAAAGTGACAGTGCACGAAGGTCAAAATACACGGGTTCCCCTGACGCTGGGCGGCAGTAGCTCAGGAGGTAGAGCGCTCGTCTTGGGATCAAGGGATCCCAGTTCGAATCCCGGCTCGTCCGTGTTACATGTCGAGGTGTCCTTGGGTAAGACACTGAACCCCTAATACCTCCAATAAGCAGGTTAGCGCCTTACATGGCTGCAAGGCCGCTATTGGGAAATGTGGAACACATTGTAAAGCGCTTTAGGAAGTCATTGACTTGAAAAGCGCAATAGAAATGCAGATCATTTCATTTCAAATACAGTATTTTGAAGTCAAGGTTGAAGTTGAGTAACGTCAGTAGAGTTTTTTGAGAGCCGGCTTCTTCGGCTTGGCTCACTAAAAAGGACCGGCTCTTTCGGGTCCCAAACGGCTCTTCGGGTTGTTTTTGCTTCTTTATTCCCTACACGAGCAAATAGGATGTAAAATTCTGCACAAAATGACTTAAAGGAAGGGGGGAAATAGAACAAAATGGAAAAAAATACCAAAATGAAAAGTAGTGAAAAGCTGAGAAAAAAAGAAACAAAATGAGGAGGAAAAAAAGAGCAGGAAAAAAAGCCAGAAGCAAATAAAGGGAAAAAAGGTAATAGAGAACAAAAAAGCAAGAAAAAAGTAACAGCTCGGAAAAAATAAACACAATGAGATTTATTTTAAAAAGGAATTTAAAAAAAAGAAAAAACAGGGAAATAGAGGAAAAAGTTTGTGTTGCATTCAAATAATTTCCAATGATATCAAGTTAATCTTGTTGCCAACATTGTACTTCCACTAATAAAAGTAATTAAATACTGTTGTGTATCGTGCAACCGACTCAATAAGAACCCCAAAATGTTAATATTATGCGACAAAAGATACCAGGAATAAAAGAAATGGAAATCTTGAGAAATAATTGTAAAAACAAATGACGTTTGTAGTCAATTCATTCAAAAGTGAAAAATAATTTTGCATTGCCGAAAACTCAGCAAAATGTAACACGATGTCAAGCTTTGGACATGTTTGATCATGATTTATTTGCCACACTTGGGATTGCTGTTGCTCACTATTGTTTCAAGCGTTGCTCACCGACTTTGTGTCAACGCTCAGACTCGGGGAAAATGACAGGGAACATTGACCAATGTTCCAACTTGAATGCATATTTTTCTCCTTTCTCATTGCAGACGGAGACCATACCGGACTTTACCGATGACTCTTTAGATTGTTCATCGCAGAACCTAATGAACTTCACGATGGACATAACGAATTCTGATCTGCTGGCACTTGACACCTGGGACACAAAAGGCACCGTTCAGTGTCGTCCCGAACGCATTGCGGAGTCCGAGAACCCGAATTCGGAGCCCGTTTTACCTGAATCTCTAGAGAGCGTCCCTCCAAAACCAGAAGAGAAGCCCATCTCCGATGATAAAAGTGTCTCCTTGTTGAGTGGACTTCCGGAACAAGATCCAGAGTCTAAAGCCAATCGCACCACAGACGTCCGGTCGGCAGAATCGAGCCTGGTCTCCCGTCACTGCAACACTTTTGACGCCGAACCGGCGCCAAACATCGCCGTCACTCTATCGGAGACCGGTTTGTCCGGGAGTCGGCACAACACCTTCGAGGCGAGTCCTCCTTGGCTATCGAGGACCTACGACCCGGCTGAAACGTTTATCTTTGACCCCACCGTGGAGCAAAGACCTTTTATCGCTTCCACACCCCTGCCCCGCTGCAAAACGGTGGATTTCTGTGCCAGGACAGACGGCAAATTGCCGGGACCTGAGGAACAGCCAAACCTCTGTTCCGAACCAGAAGCCCGGGTGACGGCTGTCGCGACATCGGACGTCTGCCCTTCAAAAACGCTTCCGTCTCAAGCGCCCGCAAAATCGCTCTTGCCTTTCTTGAAACGGTCGCATTTGACGTCGCTTCCCAGGCGCAGCGAGAAACCGTCTTCGGGTTCCAGCTCCACGCAACGGAAGACACTTGCACAGGTAATGAAAATTTGAGTTTCTCGCCGGCACGGGTGGAAGTGGAAAAGTTGACGTCTGGAAATTGCTGAAATCGGTGGTCGTGATTAGAATAGAATAGAATCTAACTTTATTGTCATTGTTACAACATGGGTTGAATATATTGTGACAACGAAATTGGACGTGGCACTCCAGGTCCACGTTTTACAGTGAGGATAAAGAGAACAAAGAAAACGTTTGTACTGTCCTTGTTGCATGCTTTGTTTTCCTCCGGAGGGGGGTGTATGAGGGGGTGAGGGACAGACAGAGATGTCTGGATCCAACTAGATGTTTGATCTTACTGTACGCACGGTCCAGTGTTTTTTCCCCCGGTTGCTCAGTCCACGTATTGAATGAATTTGGGAAGTACAGTCCTTAAGCATGCCCGATTAAAGTCGCCGGCGATGATAAAAGCTCCGTCGGGGTGTGCGAGCTGCTGTTTATTGATAGCAGCGGGCTGGGGATTTAGCGCTATGCTAACGTTAGCATCCGGTGGAACGTAAACGGCAACCACAATGACCACAGTTAGATCTCTCGGTAGATAGAAGGATCTACACGATACTGCCAGAAACTCTATATCGAGTGAGCAGTGTGTATCAATGATTCGGCTGTTATTGCAGCGCATAGTCCCCCACCCGTTTTTACCGGAGTCTCCGTCTCGGTCGTGCCGGTGAAGCGTGCGTCCTGCTGGTTGGACTGTGGCGTCGGGGAAGCCAAGGCTCCGTGATGACAAAAATATTGCAATTTCGGACAAAGCTGTTGGTAACGATCCGTTAAGGCTACAAACAATGTACCGTAATTTCCACACTATAATTCGCATTGGACTACAAGATGCACCCTCCCAATATTTCTTTTGTCACGTTTTTCGAGTCAATTCCCATTTTTTTGTGACGCCCTTCATCCGGAAATGTCTCAAAGGACCGCACGGGCCTCAATGACACCATCCCCTGTACTGAAACCGACACGCAGGCGAGGAAACTCTCAAAACCTCAACATGAGGAATGAAGAAACCTTGAGAAGTCTCAACCGTGACCCTTATAAAGTCGTCATAAACCTAAAAAGTATCAAGAAGTCCCGTCAGCTTGCTTAACTATACAGATCCATTCTAAGCTAAGATGTGCTAACAATTAAAACAAGAGTACATTCAAGTCATTGCAATATGTTTGCTACTCTCACACAATGTTTGAAAATGAAGCGATGTCAAATATTTCACTGTACTACCTCATATGCAGATCATTAGTTTTGGAGCGATCGTCGTTGGGCGTCGATCCAAAAAATACGCAGAGAGGAGATGTGGCAAAAAGGGAACGCGCTTTATTGCATTCGGGACACATTCAAAGTTCTAGATGTTCAACATTGGCTTTTCAGTGATCTCAAAGTTAAGATATCTCGTGAAGGTCGTCCGCCCCGGCTCCCTCAATCAGCTTGTGACCTCTTGCAACAACGTCATCCCACGACCTCCACCAGATGCCTACATACTGATCATGAGTTGTTATCCACATTCCACAACATTAGTATATAAAAAGAAGAAAATACTACTTAAAATAAAAAAAGAATGATGTGCTTTGTTTTAATTTTTTACAGCGCTATCTTCAACCGCTTTGTTTAACAAATTAAGTTTTTAAATGGAGTGTGCTACCTCATGAGCGGTCAATTGGTATATAAAAATCTACTGCCACCTACTGATCTGGATGACTATTTTTGCGGTCTAAGAAGCAGACCACTGACGTGTGGGAGAGCTATAAATTGGCTAACGGTCGAAAAAAAATTAGGCAAGGACTTGTTATGTTTTTAACCAGCTGCAGCGGGGAGAATAGCAGAGAAGACAAGCAACTGACTCGTCCACACTCACTCACTCTAGCCCCCCTCCCCCCGTCTGCCTCTGTGTTTTATTGAAAATGCAAGACACGGAAAAGTACTGGTATGTTGAGACAAAGACAAACGACCAACCCCATGGAAAAGCACTGACACCTTTAAACAAAGACTGGAAGTCTAAGAGAATGCCAATAGGAGCATCAACTGATTAGAAATACACACTTTGAGCAAATGCGGTTAAGCCTACTTTAACCTATTGCAGTTCCTTGTCTGAAGATGGCAAAAATACTGAATAATGGCCGGATTTTTTTGTAAAGATAAAATTGGGCAAATTCCAGCGGCACACTGGTTGAAAAACACTGGTCTAAGTGGTTGTGCTTCTTTTGTTTCCCTTTTAGCGACAATTAACCACTATAGGACACTCCTAAACTATGTTTCCCAAAGGTAAAACGGTTACCGTACGCAGTACGTTTCATTGTAGCGATGCGTTTCCAATTTTAGCCACTGTATTTGTCAGTGTGCGTATATAAGGCACCGTTTTAAATTTCCGGGAAATTTGGGGTTTTATAGTTACGCCTTATAGCCCGTAAAATGCGATACGAGCTAAAATCTCGTTCACTGCTAGCAAATTTAAACGGTGTAAACGGTGCGGCCGTTTTGGGGATCAACAATGACTTTTCGTCTTTTCGTTTCTGTTTTTTGGGTCTTTTTAGACGACAGCATTGTCCAGTGCAGCTAGTCTGCATCCGACAACATCGGGTAAGACGTTGAATTCTTGCGATTGATGCTTTGTTGCGCCGGTGTCATTTCCCCGTTTTCCGCGACACCAGCCACCAGGCCGAAGACGGGGGTGGAGAAGCCCCCGTTCGGTGGACCGAGATCAGGTCGGGCTTCCGTTGCAGGTAATAAAGGTAATGACTCAAGATTAAACTTGGTTTTATGGATGTCCTCTTTCATTTTTTTCTCCTTAGCGGCCACTGCTTCAGTCCACATTCCCCAGTCAAGGAAGCGTGACTTGAGCAGGGATGCAAAGTTGGAAGCAAAGAAGAGCAAGACTGGTAAAAATGGGAAATAGGACATCAATATGACGTTGTCATTTTTCTCAAACTTGGAAATGGGATTAGCTCATGTGCGGCCCCTTCTCGAGGTTTCTTCATTTCCTCAAGCTGAGGTTTTTGAGTTTTTCCTTGCCATCGTGTAGGTTTTAGATCAGGGGATGGTTGCAGTTGATAGTCTGTGGTGCACAGGCGGCCCGCGGGCCAGATTAGGCCCGCTATGGGATTGAATCCAGCCCGCGAGACAACACTCAGAGAAGCGCAAGAGAAAAACAAGCTGCAGGTTGCAGGTTGAAAAATGGCAACTTGATGTTGCCAAAGCCAGGTGCCTCGAACAAAGACACTCTACTTGTATTTCTCTCAATCTCTCTTTTTATGAGCTTATGATTGATGCCCACCTCATATTCTGTTTTGTCCTGTCTCTTTCCGACGCCTGCCTGGCTGATACGAAGGAGAAGGATGATTTGGGATGGGTCAGCGGACCGGCGTCTGACCTGCAGCATGTCAACCCCTGCATTTACCGGCTGGCAGAGACGGGAGGCAGCGTCGTGGCCGTCATAGACTTTCTGGACCGGTTTGCAGGCTGGGGGCGTCGTTGATGTCATGCACTTTCCGGACATTTTCATTATCTTACCTTATGTTTACTATTATGTGTACAGTAATGCTAATTGTAATTCACCCTGGTCAATCCTGGAAGGGGGATTACCACATGTGAGGTCCTTTCTCAAGGTTTCTCTTTTCTCCTCACACTGAGGTTTTTGAGTTGTTCCTTGCCCGCATGCTGGTTTAAGATCAGGTCATTGTGTCATTTTGTAACTGTAATCCTGTGCAGTCCTTTGAGACATTTTTGTGATTAAGGGCTATATAAATTGACTTGACTTGACTTGACAATTTGACTTCACCCCTTTTCTCCCACGCTCTGTCTCTTTCACTCTCTGTGTCTCTCTTTTTCTCTTCCTTTGTTGCTCTTTGTCTCTTTCTCTTTGTGTCTTTTAACCTTATTCTGCTCTAACTTCCTTTTTTTCCTTTTCTCTGTTTTCTCTTTCTCCATTCCTACCCTTCTTTTCTCTCCTTCTGTCTTTCTATTTCTCTTTGGATTTCTTCCTCTCCCTTTCTTTTCCCCCTTTCACGACTTTTTATCTCTCTCTCTCTTTCTTTTTCCTGCCCTCTCTCCTTTTCCCTCCCTCTTTCTCTTATTTCTTTGTCTCTCTTTTTCTTTCTCTTGAATCTCCTCGTCCGGCCCCCGACAGAATGTTTGTTCTATCGTGTGGCCCCCGAGTTCAAATGACTTTGACAACCCTGC
The DNA here is from genome assembly GCF_059441175.1 of Urocampus carinirostris. Lineage (NCBI taxonomy): Eukaryota > Metazoa > Chordata > Actinopteri > Syngnathiformes > Syngnathidae > Urocampus > Urocampus carinirostris. Next base: position 27,758,997 of record NC_142367.1, on the reverse strand, counting down.
TGTAGTGTGTATAGGCTTTTGAGACTACTTGTCGCAAATGAATGTGACTTCGAATCTCAATATTGTTGACCGTATCCTTCCGTGTGACACAGGTGAAAAAAGAAATTTTCCCTACTTTGCTCCCCGACTAGGCTTCTCTTAAAAATGGTGCGTCGCTTAGAGGAGTTAGGCAGAATTTCTTACTCTCCGCCACCATCTACTGGCTTGAAGTCACGATTGCACCCTCATTCATGATGTGCGTGCTTTTCTTTGAATCGCTCGAAAAAAAAACATTTTGGGGGTGGTTGGTGTTTGGACGAGGAGCAGGCCAATTCTTACTTTCACCACTTTCATGCTACACGAGCGAATGTAAAGGAAAAAACAAACCGGCGGGAAGAGCTTGCAGTCACTCACCAGCTCTCCCCTGAGCCCCCTGTCTTGGAACCTAATATGTTCGTACAGCTGCTTGAAATCCTTAAATGCTTGAAATTGAATGTTGTGTTTTCTAGGGTTACAGTGCTTGAATTTGGGTGAAGTGCTTGTAAATGCGCGAATAGGTTGCCATGTTGTTTAACAAATCTGACATTCTGACTTCCGTGACACCAGTTTATTTGAGCGCGTCTAAGAAATGCAAACGCATCATGAGGTGACTGGGCCTTCAATGATGACGCAAGCCAGGAGATGGCAGCATAGAGCAACAAAGTTCTAAATTCTGTACAGCTCCTTTAATTTCAAGAAGAATCGGCTTCCTTGGCTATCACCACCAACCTTAAGTACATTTTTAGTTCCGGTGTGATTAATAATAGTAATGATAATGACAATTGATCTTTTATTCTTCATAACTATATAGTAATGTATTATTCTTTTAGAATGGTACCGGAGAAGTGGCCAAATTGGCTTTGAAACTCCTTTTAAAAGTGCTTGAATTTGGCCTTGCATCAAATTGATGAGCCCTTTAAACAGTGTTTTTGAATGGATCAAACTATAAGGGACCCATTTCCATCTCACAAGTTTGTATTATGTTCCATGTTACCTTCAGGTGCCGCAGATAATGGCGTGGCCAAGCTTGGAGGCCTCAAGCCACAAGTGAATCTCCGTCAAGTGGAAAAAGGCTCAGGTAAGTCAGACGAGTGCTTGGTTCTGACTTCTAAAGGCAGTTGTGTGTTGGTACTGTAAGGTTTTAACATGTATTAGCCTGAAATCTGACTCCGAAGACACTTCACGTGTCTTGTCTAAACCCTTCCAGTTGGTGTATAAAATAGTATGTAACTTCAGTACTGAAAAGACAAATGTAGTGAATGAAAATAAATGTGTAATAAGTACATTAATGTGTCACATCTAAGTCAGTAAGGTCATATTTAAAGCCCCAATGTGTAATATTCGACCACTAGATGGCACTGTGTTGTCTTGTAGAAGCAAGGGCCATTGATGCGCGGGGGGGATACCGGACATGCATGGCGCCAGAAATTTTTTGACCTATAATTGTTTTCCTGAAAATGAACATGGGTATGACGGTTCACATATTTTGTCTAGTGTTCAACTTTTTTTTTTTTTTTTTAACTGGATGGAAGTTGGAGACACACTGTGCCTTTAAACACTAAAGACTGGGAATATTTCAAGTGGATAATCTTCAGGAAATTTATATCAATCCCTTTTTTTGCAGCTTGCACTAAATGCGCATCAATGGAACAACAGCTTCAACATCAAATCGCAGAAATCCAGAGACTGAAAGAAGGTACGTCCGTCTTTGCGATCCATTTCAAAAGTGAAGAAAAACGCATCGGTGTATTTTATACATCTTGTTCCAGAGAACCAACGGCTGAAAGAAAAAATACTGCAAAAACCATTGGACTGATTTCCCTGTAAATGTTCTGTAGTTTGTAAAAGAAATAAAAATGTATTCATTTCAGTGATCGCCTATTTGAATATATTACCCAAATCTCTGAAGAGAATTAGCATTGTCTTGTGATTACAATGTCCAGGACATTATTTACAATATGAGATGCAGCACTCCAGGACAAACGTGTTATATAGGCATGGGTTGGTTAGAAGAGCTAGAATTTCCTGTGGTGTGTCATATTTGTCCATTAAATGGCACTGTATTGTCTAAGTCATGGAAAAGCAAATGAACACAGCGTAGCAGCAAGATCCCAGACAAACGTGGGGGTGTGACTACTCAGATTCTGCTATGTAAAAGTAATGCAAATTTCACCACATCATTGGGAAGATAGTTTATGTATTTTTGCCAATCATTCAAATTTGGATTTTTGTACCATTAGGAGGCTCTCTATAATACTGTTGAGAATAAATGCTACACTACCATGATTATTTCAATAATAATATTTGCGTTTGGACAGGATAGTGTCGACCAGGGGTCTCAAACTTCATTCACTTGGGGGCGCCAGAGCTAAGGTTTAGGTGAGGTCGGGCCTAAAGGATTTTATACATTTGACTATAAAGGATTTTATACGATTGACTACAAGTTACACATATTCAGTTTAATGCAATGAAGATATTCACTGACTGCTTTGGTTCAGTGTACAAAAACAGGTCAGAGCAGGCTGTTCGAAATGCATCATATTTTGTCTAGGAATTTCGATAACGGGACTCATGGATTTGCTGACGCAGAGCGACAGGCGCTGTCGTGGAAGAGCCATACCTCAAGGCGCGCAAACAACTGATTGGCACGCCCATGGGAGGAGCCGGCACGCCATAATGCGAGGAGACGTGAGCCAATAAGAGAAAGCCAATAACGGAAAGAGGCTTCCTGCACACTCCTACATGACTTCAGCGGTCTCCTGTATACACTTAGTTCTGCTGTTTGAAATAATAAAATCCGCCCCCGTGTGGAAATGTCGGCCTTCATGGTCATATTTCTCAAGAAACGAGCGCGCATAATTGTCGGAGGAATGTAGGTCGTATTTGGTTAATGGAGTAAGATAACTAATTCAAACAATTTGGTAACCGGTACATTTTGATAGTTGAATTCCAACAGGCCAAACGAGTGAATCTCGGAAAATGAGAATCCAAGAAATGTTCACTGACTTCTATCTGGAATATTCCCTGGAAGATCCCAACTGTTTTCCCAGGGGCAGGGGCGGGAACCCTTTTGACGCAAAAAGCCATAAATCAAAGTAAATTTTTTTGGGGGGGAGAGAGCCACACCATATATCAGAAGACTGCAAACAAAATCGCCATACCGGCCATCCAAACAAAATAAATTCTTCAGCACATTTTATTTCACTGATTTTTTTTCTAAAATGTTCGAAATAAAAATTCCAAAGCCTGTGTCTCATTAATACAAATATGCCACTTAAAATGTGTCTCAATCCCGCGGTTACTTGAGTATTCAGGCACATTTTGACCGTCACCGGTCAGACGAGGTGGCGACGTGGGGAGTTCCTGGCCCGCCCATGGGGGGGTGGCCGACGCCCCGACTTGTGAAAAGACGGGAGACGGAAGGAGAGAGATGGGGGAGAAGATCGTGAGAAGGAGGCTCGACGAAGACTAATTCGACAATACTTCGATGGAATTCACTTAGGTAAATACTTTAAGAAAATAAATCTGCCCCCGTGTGGAAATGTCAGTCTCTTGCCCATATTTTCCCGAAAAGAAACGAGCATGCATTCTTGGGTGAAAGAAGGTTATGTTTGGTTAATGGAGTCAGATAACTACTTAGAACAATTTGTTAATCAATGCATTTAATATGTTTAGTTCCTAACCATTTGTAAATCATATTTACTCCCCCTGGCATGTTTCATAATTTTTCTCTGTATTTGTTCCCTTGTACAATTTGTTTTAATGTTAAGTAAGGTTACAGTGCCATTTTTGTATGGAAGTATGTATGCATTTTGTTCAATTACGCATAAAAAAAGACTTGAAAAAGAAATAAGGAGAAATACTGTCAGGATGCATAGGCAAATATATTTACACCGCACTGCATAGAATAGAATAGAATATGCCTTTTTTGTCATCGTTACAACATGGGATATGCTGTGACAACGAAATTGCATAGAAGTTGGCCAAAGATTAAATTGAAAAAGTAGTGCGTCATAACCATAGTGCTCGTTAAAAGTCGTGCAATAACACTTAATGTACTCCTAAAAACGATGCATGTTAGAACTTCATTTCAAATATTCAAAATCCTGTTCTCAAAATAAAACTGTATTTCTGGGTTTCGCCAAAGGTGGCCGCTGTCGCGCATCTGTGCTATGTGGTTTTTCCGTGACGTCACTTCCTTTCCCGGCGCGTGTCCACACACTAGTAAACGTCGCACGTTTTCTCTTGTCAGCTTAACAGCAAAACTGGATTTTATAACCGCTCACACGAGACAGAATCAACAAGGAGCATATTTCGCAAGGATTTAGGTGCGTTTGTGGTCATTTTGTGTGTTTTACCGGACGGTACTCGTTGGCTTTCCTCTTGTGAGGCCTGCTCATGGAAGCCGACTTAGCATTAGCTTAGCAATATGCTAGCTAGCGTTCGCGGCTAAACCGATATACGTTAGAATCCTTGTGTTGAAAATAAAATAATATTAAAATAAAAGAAATAGAATATAGAAATACCCAATATAACGTGTTGATATAGAGTATTTAAATAGTGCTACATAAAATACACACTGTCATAGAAATAGGGTCATGCAAATGATGGGGTGGGGTTTAATGTGGGCTTTTACTCCTCCGGGTGGAGTTAAAGAGCCTCATGGCATGAGGAAGAAATGGTCTGTCTGTCCGTGGAACAAGACTTTGACGGCAGTTATGTCAAAGTAGTCAGTATCACGTATTCATGCCAATCTAGCTGATGGGATTGCTTTTGTAATCATACCATGCTACTATAAACCGATTTAATATATACATTTCTAAAAACGAATCTACAGTCTTTATACTGATACGTTTTTCAAGCTACCTTTTCTTAAATGGTCTGCATTTCTATAGCACTTTTCAATTCAATGAAGACCTGAGGATGGATGGATATATAATTTAATATAGTCATATGTTGTAATTTGTGCCAGTTATGTCTTAATTTGCGTTTGTTTTGGAACTTTACATAATGTCATGTACCTCACTACATTTTTAAAACTACATTATCTGCATATGCAACACTGTATTCAGTATGTTATTCCTGTACATACATGCTGACATTTCTTGTGTAAATTTGGATAAATTATAACTATCATCTTATCCTCCTTGTTTCATAACCTTATCTTCTCTGTTCCTTTATCTTCTTGGGTTTTTTACCTCACTGTGAATGTGTGATACTGGAGTGTCATGCCCAATTTCGTTGTCACAATATGTTAACCCATTTTGTAACGATGACAATAAAGGTATATTCTATTCTACAGATTTGATCCCCAAAAAATCATGACCAAAATAATTTAATGTTTTCATGTTATTTTTTTGCATTAATAGATGCTGCATTAATGATATACATTTTTTCATGTTCTTTAATTTTCTGGGGGTCAATGTAATATTCACATCATAAACATGAATTAATAAGATAAAAATGTATCTGGTTTTGATGTCATCTGTTATGTTTTTGCATTAAATTGAATCAAATTCAATGCTAAAAATATGAAATTGATGTATGTTCTTTTGACTTTTTCGCCATCTTTAAATTTTAATAGCACTTGACTCCCTGTTGGTGTCTGTGTGTGAATGGGTAAGTGTGAAGCACATTGTAAAGCGCTTTGGGAGGTCTTCATTGACTCGAAAAGTGCTATAGAAATGCAGACTATTTATTTTATTTATTTAAAGCACTTTACAATGTGCTTCACACTTACACACCAATAGGGAGTCAGCTATGCAAGGCGCCTACCTGCTTATTGGGGGTATTAGGGATTCAGTGTCTTGCCCAAAGACACTTTGATAATCCGGTAATCAAACCTGCGACTTCTTGATCCCGAGACGAGCGCTCTAAATCCTGAGATAACGCCGCCCCGAACGCACATTTAGTCGACTAATAAAAAAACAAATGTTCAAGAGCCTCATGGCTCTTTAAAAATGTTTTTTTATCGAGTGTAACTTTCAAAGGAAAACATTTAGTTGTTCCATTTTGTGTTTTTTTTTTTTTTTTTTTTTTAGATTTTCAAATCCATTTATGTCTGAGCTGAAGACCAAATTGAGGAGACCCAACAAAAACTGAGATGTAGATTTATTTGGGGTGAATATCCGCATAGAATATGATGGATTGTGTGAAGTATGAATCGATGATTTTGTGGACATTTTCTAATAAACTTTACGAAAGCAACAGATTTTTGTCTTTTCTGTCATCAAGAGTCAACTCGCAGGAACCAAATCCCATGCCACCAAAACAAGCACGGTGAGTAACATTTGACCACTTGATGGCACTGTTTTGTCTAACGCGAATGAAAAACGCTCCCAAATGAGCACAGCGAGGCAGCAAGATGCCAGACAAACATGGCAGCGACTTTTAGGGATTCCACTATATAAAAAAAGAACTGTTTTTAGACCTATGATTGATGTTTTGTACAATTAGGAGGCACTAAATATTACACACTGTCCTTTTAAGGCACACATTTGAATATCAGGTAGATTTGGAGGTTTCGGGTTGAAGGATTTTATACATTTGACGATGTAATATATTTTATAATATCCTTTAAAGTAAGTGCATGTACTCAATTTGATGCAGTAGAGATTCACCGACTGCTTTTCTTCAAGGTACATTAGAACGTTAGGTTGTCTGGAATGCATCAGACTTATATTGATAACAGAATTCCTGTGAGTGCTGACGGGAGAAGGCCAGACGCAAAAGGACAAACATCACGACGCCCTTCGACGAGGAGGTGGTGAAGCTGGCACCTGGCGCACCCATGGGAGGAGTCGGCACGCCCATGGGAGGAGCCAGCACGCCAGCTTGTGAAAAGACGTGGGAAGATCAGAGAAGATCGAGGGAGAACGAGAGGGACACTAATTTGGCTAATTCGATGGAGTTCACTCAAGTCAAATTATTGAAGAAAATAAATCTGCCCCTGTGTGGAAATGCCGGTCGCTTGTCCCTGCCCACTGCCTGAAGATAGCTTGGATGGGCTCCCGTACCCCCGTGACCCTACTGAAGATAAGCGGTGTAGATAATTGATGGATTGATATCGGTTCCCACTACAAATAGCCTAACGGGCGAAACGATCATAAAACCTTTCAAAATGGGTTGATTAACGAGTATTACTTACACTTCTCCTTGAATGTTTTCCCTCCAAAAATATTCTTCCATCAAAGATGGGATGAGTAAAACAAAAGCAATGAAACAGGCGATAATAGGGCTTGCCGTGTAAAACAGAGATTCGCAGACAGACCGACAAAAGGGGACTGACGGGACAGAGTTTAAATACTGACAGGGAGCCAATCTGTCAACATGCTAGTGTAGCGACCATCGTTCATGCACGACCCAAGGTTTCACAATCTCTGGTTTATTGCCTGCATTCAGTAAATAAAACAATACAAAAGTCAGGGGTCTCTGTTCTCGACTGCAATTATCTTCAACGCTTACAAAAATCACTTCAGCAACGGCAAGCAGACAACATGCGAGCACATTAATAATGAAACTTCGATAATAACAATGAACATAACTTTCCCACGTACCTGCATTCAGTAAATAAAACAATACAAAAGTCAGGGGTCTCTGTTCTCGACTGCAATTATCTTCAACGCTTACAAAAATCACTTCAGCAACGGCAAGCAGACAACATGCGAGCACATTAATAATGAAACTTCGATAATAACAATGAACATAACTTTCCCACGTACCTGCATTCAGTAAATAAAACAATACAAAAGTCAGGGGTCTCTGTTCTCGACTGCAATTATCTAAAACATTGAAGATACAAAAGAACGGGTCATCACTCAACAGGCCGCACCTCGTGGCGTGTTTGCAACAAAACATGTTGCATTTTCATTTCAAGCTGTATTAACTTCTTATTTAGTGCTTTTTTAATACACATCATTTAGAACAACTTATATATCTTCATATACAAAAATAATTTCGAAAGCAGCTCAAATGTCCAGCAAAATATGCATTTTTTTTATCCAACTGATATTGGGCACAGCTTACCTTCAGCGCTTACAAAAATCACTTAAGCTACGGCAAGCGCTGAAGCCCATAAAGTGCCAAACGAAAAAAAACAGTCGCAGACGCCCATGACTTAACAACTGAATGAGGTACCGGAATATTAACAGTAATACAACAAAAACACAGATTTTGTGAGAATTCAAAAAAACATTCAAAACAATCAAATTTCAACTCTGTTACACCAGCTGGCGCCACATGGGCGGGGCCAGTTGGGCGCCATCATTTTTTTCCCAGGTCCTCAACAAATGCTGGTCGCTTGTCCGATTTTTCACAAAAAGAAACGAGCATGCATTGTTAGGTGAATGAAGGCTATGTTTGGTTAATGGAGTCCGATAACTAATTTGAACAATTTGGTAAACGATACATTTTAATAGTTTATTTCCTAACAAGGTACACACAATTGTCTGGAAAATACGGTACTATGATTCTTAATTTTAAATCAAAACATCTTTGTTTTAAAATTTAGATATTCAGTCAGAGCGCAATATGGAAGCCATAATTCAGTTGTTAAAACGAAGATATCATCAATAAATTCTACATGTTTTTTAAATTTGAGCGCAGTATACTTTTTAGGATGATCTAAATTGATTTGATGCAACTGTGCAAAGTCCGTTTTTATTTCAATGTTTTTTTTTTCAAATGACATGATTATAAAAAAGTAAACGGCTCCTAAAAGTAAAAACTAAAAATCATTTAAAATATTATAAAGGCTATTTAAAAATGACACCTTTTTTGAATGGAAATTTCGTTTGAATTTGAATTGAATTGTGGCACTCTTGGGCTGCCGTAGCTCAGGACTGAATTGAGCTAAGCCACCCACTTGTTAAAGGTACATTGTCCTATTTGACCACTAGATGGCACTGTATTGTAAAATGCGAACGAAACCATTGTCAAATGAGTACCCCGTAGTAGCATGGTGCCAGAGAATTAATTATTTTGTACCATTCGGAGGAACTGTCCCTTTAATGTCAACACGTTTGCATTTGATGGTTCAGTCATTGTATTGGCCCAAGCGTTGTATATGATATTTGCAGTACACTCATTTCTCCGCTGAGGCAAATAGCGACGCTGTAGGCAGCTTCCGTGTTTAAAAATACACAAAGAAGACGTACACTTTTATAATTGTTTGAAAGAGTGTTTCAGTATTTTGAAATCAAGCGGTGTTTCTGGTAAGCGTTTGTCCTCCATAAAGTCATTTGTATTTTTTATTTATTTGCCATCCTATAAAATAATTGGTGTCATTGTTGATGATTTTATTGGATCTTGATTTAGGTCGTAAATCGAACGAACACTTCAAAAGGAAATGTTTGCCGTTAAATGTCAAGTTCTGGGTTTCGGAACCGGACACACTTTGTTTCGTCTAAAATAGGGGTGTCGAACATACGGCCCACAAGGAGGTTTAATCGGGCCTACAGGATAATTCAAAAGTTGAAAAAAATGCTCCAACGACATGGAATTCACATTTGTAACAGGATGCAATTCACAGATTGTCCACTAGGGGGCAGAGTGATCAGTATCTACTACCAGAGGCGTGTTCAGGAGAGTGAGCGATTGCTATCGCGAGCTATCGCTAGCTTCTGAACGGCCAGTGATTATTGAGCGCTCGCGTGCCCGGGTAATCACGGGAGAAAGACCGCTTACTTTGATTTCCAACATGGCGTCGACAGTGCAGAAGATGGAGGATCTCACCCTGACGAGTGCTGTTGGCGATGTATCGTCTTACATTGCCTGGTAATGTTTGTGAACAATGCAAGACAGGTATGACCCTTCCACTGCGTTTAGGATAACCTTAACTGTGTCAATATGCGAACTGTCGCTCATATCAGCCAACTCGCTCAAAGCAAGCTGTAGAACGAAATCCATTGTACTGTCGTCGGCCATTTTGGATCAGTAAGGCAATCACAGCGAGCGATTACAAAACGTTCAGCAGTGCGCGGCAAGCGATTATCAAGAGACTACATGTCTGATCACTCTCCTGAACACGCCTCAGGGTACCCCAAATGAACAGGCCTGGCTGCTAGAATTTTGTGCATGTTTGGAGCAACCTACCTTTGTGAACTAATTTTCTCAGTAATGACTATTGTTAGGAATTAAACTATTAAAAATTTAGTGTTTACCAAACTGTTCAAATTCGTTATCTGACTCCATTAACCAAACACAAACTTCATTCTCCTAACAATGCATGCCCGTTTCTTTATGGAAAAATGAACAGGAATAGCCGACATTTTCACATGGAGGCAGATTTATTTTTTTAAAGTATTTAAATGAATTCCATCAAATTAGCCGAATTATTGTCGAATTAGTCTTCGGTGAGCCTCCCTCTCACGATCTCTCGTCTCTCTTCTTCTGTCTTCCGTCTTTTCCACACGCTGGGGCATTGGCTCCTCCCCCATGGGGCGGGTCAGGTGCCAGCTTCACCACCTCCTCGCCAAAAGGCGCCGCCACGTCTAAAAAACTCACAACAAGAAAGCTTATCAGCCAAACAATGTCTCCTTTCCCGCGTCACAGGCGTCAGCCCTTGTCCCCGTTCTTGCTGTTTTTCTGTAAACATCATTCTTGTCTAGGCTACAATGACCTCGCCCCACAGCTCAGCCAATTAATATCTTTTGTCAAGTCATTTTTATTTGTGACGCCCTTAATCACAAAGAGTCTCAAAGGGCTGCACAGGTTATTGCACAGACTATTATTTCAGACTATGATGACACCATTCCCGGATCTGGAACCAACATGAGGGCAAGGAAAAACTCAAAAACCTCAACATGAGGAAAATGAAGAAACCTTGAGAAGGGACCACACATCTGGTAATCCCCCTGTATTTGTATTTAAATGTAATTTGTATTTGATTGTAAAAAAATCCCTTATAGTCAAATAAATCAAATATAAAATCCTTAAAGGGAAAGGAAAACCTTAAAAACCTCATCGTGAGAAAAACGCATAAAATATAGTTAAACTTGAAAACAACTGAAACGGACGGTGTGCCTCCAATTTTTTTTTTCATGAAAATAAGTCTGCCTCGTGTCAAAAAACACTGCTCTATACAAAGTCTAAGGACAATGTAGTGTGCCCTGAAACAAAACGCTGGTTAACTTGAAAGTAGCTCATATCATTTGAACAGATTTTGAATTCCAACTCGTCATTTTGTATGAAACGTTTCCTGCAGCATTGTTCCGCCACAAGTGAGGAGGAGGATGGACGAGAAACTTTTCCCGGAGATCACACTTCTCGATCTGCCCATCAGTCCATCCTTCCGTGCGATTGAGGTAAATGCAAACCCCAGCCAATGTTCCTCTGCGTGTGTGCGCAATTGCGCACTACCCAGAGCTTTTCCGCGCACAAGAAAATCTAGCCAGCTCACAAAAATCAGGGTTCCAAATTGCTCATTAAGAAGCCAATTCAGTCAAAGTGACAGTGCACGAAGGTCAAAATACACGGGTTCCCCTGACGCTGGGCGGCAGTAGCTCAGGAGGTAGAGCGCTCGTCTTGGGATCAAGGGATCCCAGTTCGAATCCCGGCTCGTCCGTGTTACATGTCGAGGTGTCCTTGGGTAAGACACTGAACCCCTAATACCTCCAATAAGCAGGTTAGCGCCTTACATGGCTGCAAGGCCGCTATTGGGAAATGTGGAACACATTGTAAAGCGCTTTAGGAAGTCATTGACTTGAAAAGCGCAATAGAAATGCAGATCATTTCATTTCAAATACAGTATTTTGAAGTCAAGGTTGAAGTTGAGTAACGTCAGTAGAGTTTTTTGAGAGCCGGCTTCTTCGGCTTGGCTCACTAAAAAGGACCGGCTCTTTCGGGTCCCAAACGGCTCTTCGGGTTGTTTTTGCTTCTTTATTCCCTACACGAGCAAATAGGATGTAAAATTCTGCACAAAATGACTTAAAGGAAGGGGGGAAATAGAACAAAATGGAAAAAAATACCAAAATGAAAAAGTAGTGAAAAGCTGAGAAAAAAAGAAACAAAATGAGGAGGAAAAAAAGAGCAGGAAAAAAAGCCAGAAGCAAATAAAGGGAAAAAAGGTAATAGAGAACAAAAAAGCAAGAAAAAAGTAACAGCTCGGAAAAAATAAACACAATGAGATTTATTTTAAAAAGGAATTTAAAAAAAAGAAAAAACAGGGAAATGGAGGAAAAAGTTTGTGTTGCATTCAAATAATTTCCAATGATATCAAGTTAATCTTGTTGCCAACATTGTACTTCCACTAATAAAAGTAATTAAATACTGTTGTGTATCGTGCAACCGACTCAATAAGAACCCCAAAATGTTAATATTATGCGACAAAAGATACCAGGAATAAAAGAAATGGAAATCTTGAGAAATAATTGTAAAAACAAATGACGTTTGTAGTCAATTCATTCAAAAGTGAAAAATAATTTTGCATTGCCGAAAACTCAGCAAAATGTAACACGATGTCAAGCTTTGGACATGTTTGATCATGATTTATTTGCCACACTTGGGATTGCTGTTGCTCACTATTGTTTCAAGCGTTGCTCACCGACTTTGTGTCAACGCTCAGACTCGGGGAAAATGACAGGGAACATTGACCAATGTTCCAACTTGAATGCATATTTTTCTCCTTTCTCATTGCAGACGGAGACCATACCGGACTTTACCGATGACTCTTTAGATTGTTCATCGCAGAACCTAATGAACTTCACGATGGACATAACGAATTCTGATCTGCTGGCACTTGACACCTGGGACACAAAAGGCACCGTTCAGTGTCGTCCCGAACGCATTGCGGAGTCCGAGAACCCGAATTCGGAGCCCGTTTTACCTGAATCTCTAGAGAGCGTCCCTCCAAAACCAGAAGAGAAGCCCATCTCCGATGATAAAAGTGTCTCCTTGTTGAGTGGACTTCCGGAACAAGATCCAGAGTCTAAAGCCAATCGCACCACAGACGTCCGGTCGGCAGAATCGAGCCTGGTCTCCCGTCACTGCAACACTTTTGACGCCGAACCGGCGCCAAACATCGCCGTCACTCTATCGGAGACCGGTTTGTCCGGGAGTCGGCACAACACCTTCGAGGCGAGTCCTCCTTGGCTATCGAGGACCTACGACCCGGCTGAAACGTTTATCTTTGACCCCACCGTGGAGCAAAGACCTTTTATCGCTTCCACACCCCTGCCCCGCTGCAAAACGGTGGATTTCTGTGCCAGGACAGACGGCAAATTGCCGGGACCTGAGGAACAGCCAAACCTCTGTTCCGAACCAGAAGCCCGGGTGACGGCTGTCGCGACATCGGACGTCTGCCCTTCAAAAACGCTTCCGTCTCAAGCGCCCGCAAAATCGCTCTTGCCTTTCTTGAAACGGTCGCATTTGACGTCGCTTCCCAGGCGCAGCGAGAAACCGTCTTCGGGTTCCAGCTCCACGCAACGGAAGACACTTGCACAGGTAATGAAAATTTGAGTTTCTCGCCGGCACGGGTGGAAGTGGAAAAGTTGACGTCTGGAAATTGCTGAAATCGGTGGTCGTGATTAGAATAGAATAGAATCTAACTTTATTGTCATTGTTACAACATGGGTTGAATATATTGTGACAACGAAATTGGACGTGGCACTCCAGGTCCACGTTTTACAGTGAGGATAAAGAGAACAAAGAAAACGTTTGTACTGTCCTTGTTGCATGCTTTGTTTTCCTCCGGAGGGGGGTGTATGAGGGGGTGAGGGACAGACAGAGATGTCTGGATCCAACTAGATGTTTGATCTTACTGTACGCACGGTCCAGTGTTTTTTCCCCCGGTTGCTCAGTCCACGTATTGAATGAATTTGGGAAGTACAGTCCTTAAGCATGCCCGATTAAAGTCGCCGGCGATGATAAAAGCTCCGTCGGGGTGTGCGAGCTGCTGTTTATTGATAGCAGCGGGCTGGGGATTTAGCGCTATGCTAACGTTAGCATCCGGTGGAACGTAAACGGCAACCACAATGACCACAGTTAGATCTCTCGGTAGATAGAAGGATCTACACGATACTGCCAGAAACTCTATATCGAGTGAGCAGTGTGTATCAATGATTCGGCTGTTATTGCAGCGCATAGTCCCCCACCCGTTTTTACCGGAGTCTCCGTCTCGGTCGTGCCGGTGAAGCGTGCGTCCTGCTGGTTGGACTGTGGCGTCGGGGAAGCCAAGGCTCCGTGATGACAAAAATATTGCAATTTCGGACAAAGCTGTTGGTAACGATCCGTTAAGGCTACAAACAATGTACCGTAATTTCCACACTATAATTCGCATTGGACTACAAGATGCACCCTCCCAATATTTCTTTTGTCACGTTTTTCGAGTCAATTCCCATTTTTTTGTGACGCCCTTCATCCGGAAATGTCTCAAAGGACCGCACGGGCCTCAATGACACCATCCCCTGTACTGAAACCGACACGCAGGCGAGGAAACTCTCAAAACCTCAACATGAGGAATGAAGAAACCTTGAGAAGTCTCAACCGTGACCCTTATAAAGTCGTCATAAACCTAAAAAGTATCAAGAAGTCCCGTCAGCTTGCTTAACTATACAGATCCATTCTAAGCTAAGATGTGCTAACAATTAAAACAAGAGTACATTCAAGTCATTGCAATATGTTTGCTACTCTCACACAATGTTTGAAAATGAAGCGATGTCAAATATTTCACTGTACTACCTCATATGCAGATCATTAGTTTTGGAGCGATCGTCGTTGGGCGTCGATCCAAAAAATACGCAGAGAGGAGATGTGGCAAAAAGGGAACGCGCTTTATTGCATTCGGGACACATTCAAAGTTCTAGATGTTCAACATTGGCTTTTCAGTGATCTCAAAGTTAAGATATCTCGTGAAGGTCGTCCGCCCCGGCTCCCTCAATCAGCTTGTGACCTCTTGCAACAACGTCATCCCACGACCTCCACCAGATGCCTACATACTGATCATGAGTTGTTATCCACATTCCACAACATTAGTATATAAAAAGAAGAAAATACTACTTAAAATAAAAAAAGAATGATGTGCTTTGTTTTAATTTTTTACAGCGCTATCTTCAACCGCTTTGTTTAACAAATTAAGTTTTTAAATGGAGTGTGCTACCTCATGAGCGGTCAATTGGTATATAAAAATCTACTGCCACCTACTGATCTGGATGACTATTTTTGCGGTCTAAGAAGCAGACCACTGACGTGTGGGAGAGCTATAAATTGGCTAACGGTCGAAAAAAAATTAGGCAAGGACTTGTTATGTTTTTAACCAGCTGCAGCGGGGAGAATAGCAGAGAAGACAAGCAACTGACTCGTCCACACTCACTCACTCTAGCCCCCCTCCCCCCGTCTGCCTCTGTGTTTTATTGAAAATGCAAGACACGGAAAAGTACTGGTATGTTGAGACAAAGACAAACGACCAACCCCATGGAAAAGCACTGACACCTTTAAACAAAGACTGGAAGTCTAAGAGAATGCCAATAGGAGCATCAACTGATTAGAAATACACACTTTGAGCAAATGCGGTTAAGCCTACTTTAACCTATTGCAGTTCCTTGTCTGAAGATGGCAAAAATACTGAATAATGGCCGGATTTTTTTGTAAAGATAAAATTGGGCAAATTCCAGCGGCACACTGGTTGAAAAACACTGGTCTAAGTGGTTGTGCTTCTTTTGTTTCCCTTTTAGCGACAATTAACCACTATAGGACACTCCTAAACTATGTTTCCCAAAGGTAAAACGGTTACCGTACGCAGTACGTTTCATTGTAGCGATGCGTTTCCAATTTTAGCCACTGTATTTGTCAGTGTGCGTATATAAGGCACCGTTTTAAATTTCCGGGAAATTTGGGGTTTTATAGTTACGCCTTATAGCCCGTAAAATGCGATACGAGCTAAAATCTCGTTCACTGCTAGCAAATTTAAACGGTGTAAACGGTGCGGCCGTTTTGGGGATCAACAATGACTTTTCGTCTTTTCGTTTCTGTTTTTTGGGTCTTTTTAGACGACAGCATTGTCCAGTGCAGCTAGTCTGCATCCGACAACATCGGGTAAGACGTTGAATTCTTGCGATTGATGCTTTGTTGCGCCGGTGTCATTTCCCCGTTTTCCGCGACACCAGCCACCAGGCCGAAGACGGGGGTGGAGAAGCCCCCGTTCGGTGGACCGAGATCAGGTCGGGCTTCCGTTGCAGGTAATAAAGGTAATGACTCAAGATTAAACTTGGTTTTATGGATGTCCTCTTTCATTTTTTTCTCCTTAGCGGCCACTGCTTCAGTCCACATTCCCCAGTCAAGGAAGCGTGACTTGAGCAGGGATGCAAAGTTGGAAGCAAAGAAGAGCAAGACTGGTAAAAATGGGAAATAGGACATCAATATGACGTTGTCATTTTTCTCAAACTTGGAAATGGGATTAGCTCATGTGCGGCCCCTTCTCGAGGTTTCTTCATTTCCTCAAGCTGAGGTTTTTGAGTTTTTCCTTGCCATCGTGTAGGTTTTAGATCAGGGGATGGTTGCAGTTGATAGTCTGTGGTGCACAGGCGGCCCGCGGGCCAGATTAGGCCCGCTATGGGATTGAATCCAGCCCGCGAGACAACACTCAGAGAAGCGCAAGAGAAAAACAAGCTGCAGGTTGCAGGTTGAAAAATGGCAACTTGATGTTGCCAAAGCCAGGTGCCTCGAACAAAGACACTCTACTTGTATTTCTCTCAATCTCTCTTTTTATGAGCTTATGATTGATGCCCACCTCATATTCTGTTTTGTCCTGTCTCTTTCCGACGCCTGCCTGGCTGATACGAAGGAGAAGGATGATTTGGGATGGGTCAGCGGACCGGCGTCTGACCTGCAGCATGTCAACCCCTGCATTTACCGGCTGGCAGAGACGGGAGGCAGCGTCGTGGCCGTCATAGACTTTCTGGACTGGTTTGCAGGCTGGGGGCGTCGTTGATGTCATGCACTTTCCGGACATTTTCATTATCTTACCTTATGTTTACTATTATGTGTACAGTAATGCTAATTGTAATTCACCCTGGTCAATCCTGGAAGGGGGATTACCACATGTGAGGTCCTTTCTCAAGGTTTCTCTTTTCTCCTCACACTGAGGTTTTTGAGTTGTTCCTTGCCCGCATGCTGGTTTAAGATCAGGTCATTGTGTCATTTTGTAACTGTAATCCTGTGCAGTCCTTTGAGACATTTTTGTGATTAAGGGCTATATAAATTGACTTGACTTGACTTGACAATTTGACTTCACCCCTTTTCTCCCACGCTCTGTCTCTTTCACTCTCTGTGTCTCTCTTTTTCTCTTCCTTTGTTGCTCTTTGTCTCTTTCTCTTTGTGTCTTTTAACCTTATTCTGCTCTAACTTCCTTTTTTTCCTTTTCTCTGTTTTCTCTTTCTCCATTCCTACCCTTCTTTTCTCTCCTTCTGTCTTTCTATTTCTCTTTGGATTTCTTCCTCTCCCTTTCTTTTCCCCCTTTCACGACTTTTTATCTCTCTCTCTCTTTCTTTTTCCTGCCCTCTCTCCTTTTCCCTCCCTCTTTCTCTTATTTCTTTGTCTCTCTTTTTCTTTCTCTTGAATCTCCTCGTCCGGCCCCCGACAGAATGTTTGTTCTATCGTGTGGCCCCCGAGTTCAAATGACTTTGACAACCCTGCTGTAGTGTGTCTAGGCTTTTGAGACTACTTGTCGCAAATGAATGTGACTTCGAATCTCAATATTGTTGACCGTATCCTTCCGTGTGACACAGGTGAAAAAAGAAATTTTCCCTACTTTGCTCCCCGACTAGGCTTCTCTTAAAAATGGTGCGTCGCTTAGAGGAGTTAGGCAGAATTTCTTACTCTCCGCCACCATCTACTGGCTTGAAGTCACGATTGCACCCTCATTCATGATGTGCGTGCTTTTCTTTGAATCGCTCGAAAAAAAAACATTTTGGGGGTGGTTGGTGTTTGGACGAGGAGCAGGCCAATTCTTACTTTCACCACTTTCATGCTACACGAGCGAATGTAAAGGAAAAAACAAACCGGCGGGAAGAGCTTGCAGTCACTCACCAGCTCTCCCCTGAGCCCCCTGTCTTGGAACCTAATATGTTCGTACAGCTGCTTGAAATCCTTAAATGCTTGAAATTGAATGTTGTGTTTTCTAGGGTTACAGTGCTTGAATTTGGGTGAAGTGCTTGTAAATGCGCGAATAGGTTGCCATGTTGTTTAACAAATCTGACATTCTGACTTCCGTGACACCAGTTTATTTGAGCGCGTCTAAGAAATGCAAACGCATCATGAGGTGACTGGGCCTTCAATGATGACGCAAGCCAGGAGATGGCAGCATAGAGCAACAAAGTTCTAAATTCTGTACAGCTCCTTTAATTTCAAGAAGAATCGGCTTCCTTGGCTATCACCACCAACCTTAAGTACATTTTTAGTTCCGGTGTGATTAATAATAGTAATGATAATGACAATTGATCTTTTATTCTTCATAACTATATAGTAATGTATTATTCTTTTAGAATGGTACCGGAGAAGTGGCCAAATTGGCTTTGAAACTCCTTTAAAAGTGCTTGAATTTGGCCTTGCATCAAATTGATGAGCCCTTTAAACAGTGTTTTTGAATGGATCAAACTATAAGGGACCCATTTCCATCTCACAAGTTTGTATTATGTTCCATGTTACCTTCAGGTGCCGCAGATAATGGCGTGGCCAAGCTTGGAGGCCTCAAGCCACAAGTGAATCCCCGTCAAGTGGAAAAAGGCTCAGGTAAGTCAGACGAGTGCTTGGTTCTGACTTCTAAAGGCAGTTGTGTGTTGGTACTGTAAGGTTTTAACATGTATTAGCCTGAAATCTGACTCCGAAGACACTTCACGTGTCTTGTCTAAACCCTTCCAGTTGGTGTATAAAATAGTATGTAACTTCAGTACTGAAAAGACAAATGTAGTGAATGAAAATAAATGTGTAATAAGTACATTAATGTGTCACATCTAAGTCAGTAAGGTCATATTTAAAGCCCCAATGTGTAATATTCGACCACTAGATGGCACTGTGTTGTCTTGTAGAAGCAAGGGCCATTGATGCGCGGGGGGGATACCGGACATGCATGGCGCCAGAAATTTTTTGACCTATAATTGTTTTCCTGAAAATGAACATGGGTATGACGGTTCACATATTTTGTCTAGTGTTCAACTTTTTTTTTTTTTTTTTAACTGGATGGAAGTTGGAGACACACTGTGCCTTTAAACACTAAAGACTGGGAATATTTCAAGTGGATAATCTTCAGGAAATTTATATCAATCCCTTTTTTTGCAGCTTGCACTAAATGCGCATCAATGGAACAACAGCTTCAACATCAAATCGCAGAAATCCAGAGACTGAAAGAAGGTACGTCCGTCTTTGCGATCCATTTCAAAAGTGAAGAAAAACGCATCGGTGTATTTTATACATCTTGTTCCAGAGAACCAACGGCTGAAAGAAAAAATACTGCAAAAACCATTGGACTGATTTCCCTGTAAATGTTCTGTAGTTTGTAAAAGAAATAAAAATGTATTCATTTCAGTGATCGCCTATTTGAATATATTACCCAAATCTCTGAAGAGAATTAGCATTGTCTTGTGATTACAATGTCCAGGACATTATTTACAATATGAGATGCAGCACTCCAGGACAAACGTGTTATATAGGCATGGGTTGGTTAGAAGAGCTAGAATTTCCTGTGGTGTGTCATATTTGTCCATTAAATGGCACTGTATTGTCTAAGTCATGGAAAAGCAAATGAACACAGCGTAGCAGCAAGATCCCAGACAAACGTGGGGGTGTGACTACTCAGATTCTGCTATGTAAAAGTAATGCAAATTTCACCACATCATTGGGAAGATAGTTTATGTATTTTTGCCAATCATTCAAATTTGGATTTTTGTACCATTAGGAGGCTCTCTATAATACTGTTGAGAATAAATGCTACACTACCATGATTATTTCAATAATAATATTTGCGTTTGGACAGGATAGTGTCGACCAGGGGTCTCAAACTTCATTCACTTGGGGGCGCCAGAGCTAAGGTTTAGGTGAGGTCGGGCCTAAAGGATTTTATACATTTGACTATAAAGGATTTTATACGATTGACTACAAGTTACACATATTCAGTTTAATGCAATGAAGATATTCACTGACTGCTTTGGTTCAGTGTACAAAAACAGGTCAGAGCAGGCTGTTCGAAATGCATCATATTTTGTCTAGGAATTTCGATAACGGGACTCATGGATTTGCTGACGCAGAGCGACAGGCGCTGTCGTGGAAGAGCCATACCTCAAGGCGCGCAAACAACTGATTGGCACGCCCATGGGAGGAGCCGGCACGCCATAATGCGAGGAGACGTGAGCCAATAAGAGAAAGCCAATAACGGAAAGAGGCTTCCTGCACACTCCTACATGACTTCAGCGGTCTCCTGTATACACTTAGTTCTGCTGTTTGAAATAATAAAATCC
The DNA here is from genome assembly GCF_059441175.1 of Urocampus carinirostris. Taxonomy (NCBI): domain Eukaryota; kingdom Metazoa; phylum Chordata; class Actinopteri; order Syngnathiformes; family Syngnathidae; genus Urocampus; species Urocampus carinirostris. Next base: position 27,738,535 of record NC_142367.1, on the reverse strand, counting down.
GCCCCCGTGTGGAAATGTCGGCCTTCATGGTCATATTTCTCAAGAAACGAGCGCGCATAATTGTTGGAGGAATGTAGGTCGTATTTGGTTAATGGAGTAAGATAACTAATTCAAACAATTTGGTAACCGGTACATTTTGATAGTTGAATTCCAACAGGCCAAACGAGTGAATCTCGGAAAATGAGAATCCAAGAAATGTTCACTGACTTCTATCTGGAATATTCCCTGGAAGATCCCAACTGTTTTCCCAGGGGCAGGGGCGGGAACCCTTTTGACGCAAAAAGCCATAAATCAAAGTAAATTTTTTTGGGGGGGAGAGAGCCACACCATATATCAGAAGACTGCAAACAAAATCGCCATACCGGCCATCCAAACAAAGCACATTTTATTTCACTGATTTTTTTTCTAAAATGTTCGAAATAAAAATTCCAAAGCCTGTGTCTCATTAATACAAATATGCCACTTAAAATGTGTCTCAATCCCGCGGTTACTTGAGTATTCAGGCACATTTTGACCGTCACCGGTCAGACGAGGTGGCGACGTGGGGAGTTCCTGGCCCGCCCATGGGGGGGTGGCCGACGCCCCGACTTGTGAAAAGTCGGGAGACGGAAGGAGAGAGATGGGGGAGAAGATCGTGAGAAGGAGGCTCGACGAAGACTAATTCGACAATACTTCGATGGAATTCACTTAGGTAAATACTTTAAGAAAATAAATCTGCCCCCGTGTGGAAATGTCAGTCTCTTGCCCATATTTTCCCGAAAAGAAACGAGCATGCATTCTTGGGTGAAAGAAGGTTATGTTTGGTTAATGGAGTCAGATAACTACTTAGAACAATTTGTTAATCAATGCATTTAATATGTTTAGTTCCTAACCATTTGTAAATCATATTTACTCCCCCTGGCATGTTTCATAATTTTTCTCTGTATTTGTTCCCTTGTACAATTTGTTTTAATGTTAAGTAAGGTTACAGTGCCATTTTTGTATGGAAGTATGTATGCATTTTGTTCAATTACGCATAAAAAAAGACTTGAAAAAGAAATAAGGAGAAATACTGTCAGGATGCATAGGCAAATATATTTACACCGCACTGCATAGAATAGAATAGAATATGCCTTTTTTGTCATCGTTACAACATGGGATATGCTGTGACAACGAAATTGCATAGAAGTTGGCCTAAGATTAAATTGAAAAAGTAGTGCGTCATAACCATAGTGCTCGTTAAAAGTCGTGCAATAACACTTAATGTACTCCTAAAAACGATGCATGTTAGAACTTCAGTTCAAATATTCAAAATCCTGTTCTCAAAATAAAACTGTATTTCTGGGTTTCGCCAAAGGTGGCCGCTGTCGCGCATCTGTGCTATGTGGTTTTTCCGTGACGTCACTTCCTTTCCCGGCGCGTGTGCACACACTAGTAAACGTCGCACGTTTTCTCTTGTCAGCTTAACAGCAAAACTGGATTTTATAACCGCTCACACGAGACAGAATCAACAAGGAGCATATTTCGCAAGGATTTAGGTGCGTTTGTGGTCATTTTGTGTGTTTTACCGGACGGTACTCGTTGGCTTTCCTCTTGTGAGGCCTGCTCATGGAAGCCGACTTAGCATTAGCTTAGCAATATGCTAGCTAGCGTTCGCGGCTAAACCGATATACGTTAGAATCCTTGTGTTGAAAATAAAATAATATTAAAATAAAAGAAATAGAATATAGAAATACCCAATATAACGTGTTGATATAGAGTATTTAAATAGTGCTACATAAAATACACACTGTCATAGAAATAGGGTCATGCAAATGATGGGGTGGGGTTTAATGTGGGCTTTTACTCCTCCGGGTGGAGTTAAAGAGCCTCATGGCATGAGGAAGAAATGGTCTGTCTGTCCGTGGAACAAGACTTTGACGGCAGTTATGTCAAAGTAGTCAGTATCACGTATTCATGCCAATCTAGCTGATGGGATTGCTTTTGTAATCATACCATGCTACTATAAACCGATTTAATATATACATTTCTAAAAACGAATCTACAGTCTTTATACTGATACGTTTTTCAAGCTACCTTTTCTTAAATGGTCTGCATTTCTATAGCACTTTTCAATTCAATGAAGACCTGAGGATGGATGGATATATAATTTAATATAGTCATATGTTGTAATTTGTGCCAGTTATGTCTTAATTTGCATTTGTTTTGGAACTTTACATAATGTCATGTACCTCACTACATTTTTAAAACTACATTATCTGCATATGCAACACTGTATTCAGTATGTTATTCCTGTACATACATGCTGACATTTCTTGTGTAAATTTGGATAAATTATAACTATCATCTTATCCTCCTTGTTTCATAACCTTATCTTCTCTGTTCCTTTATCTTCTTGGGTTTTTTACCTCACTGTGAATGTGTGATACTGGAGTGTCATGCCCAATTTCGTTGTCACAATATGTTAACCCATTTTGTAACGATGACAATAAAGGTATATTCTATTCTACAGATTTGATCCCCAAAAAATCATGACCAAAATAATTTAATGTTTTCATGTTATTTTTTTGCATTAATAGATGCTGCATTAATGATATACATTTTTTCATGTTCTTTAATTTTCTGGGGGTCAATGTAATATTCACATCATAAACATGAATTAATAAGATAAAAATGTATCTGGTTTTGATGTCATCTGTTATGTTTTTGCATTAAATTGAATCAAATTCAATGCTAAAAATATGAAATTGATGTATGTTCTTTTGACTTTTTCGCCATCTTTAAATTTTAATAGCACTTGACTCCCTGTTGGTGTCTGTGTGTGAATGGGTAAGTGTGAAGCACATTGTAAAGCGCTTTGGGAGGTCTTCATTGACTCGAAAAGTGCTATAGAAATGCAGACTATTTATTTTATTTATTTAAAGCACTTTACAATGTGCTTCACACTTACACACCAATAGGGAGTCAGCTATGCAAGGCGCCTACCTGCTTATTGGGGGTATTAGGGATTCAGTGTCTTGCCCAAAGACACTTTGATAATCCGGTAATCAAACCTGCGACTTCTTGATCCCAAGACGAGCGCTCTAAATCCTGAGATAACGCCGCCCCGAACGCACATTTAGTCGACTAATAAAAAAACAAATGTTCAAGAGCCTCATGGCTCTTTAAAAATGTTTTTTTATCGAGTGTAACTTTCAAAGGAAAACATTTAATTGTTCCATTTTGTGTTTTTTTTTTTTTTTTTTTTAGATTTTCAAATCCATTTATGTCTGAGCTGAAGACCAAATTGAGGAGACCCAACAAAAACTGAGATGTAGATTTATTTGGGGTGAATATCCGCATAGAATATGATGGATTGTGTGAAGTATGAATCGATGATTTTGTGGACATTTTCTAATAAACTTTACGAAAGCAACAGATTTTTGTCTTTTCTGTCATCAAGAGTCAACTCGCAGGAACCAAATCCCATGCCACCAAAACAAGCACGGTGAGTAACATTTGACCACTTGATGGCACTGTTTTGTCTAACGCGAATGAAAAACGCTCCCAAATGAGCACAGCGAGGCAGCAAGATGCCAGACAAACATGGCAGCGACTTTTAGGGATTCCACTATATAAAAAAAGAACTGTTTTTAGACCTATGATTGATGTTTTGTACAATTAGGAGGCACTAAATATTACACACTGTCCTTTTAAGGCACACATTTGAATATCAGGTAGATTTGGAGGTTTCGGGTTGAAGGATTTTATACATTTGACGATGTAATATATTTTATAATATCCTTTAAAGTAAGTGCATGTACTCAATTTGATGCAGTAGAGATTCACCGACTGCTTTTCTTCAAGGTACATTAGAACGTTAGGTTGTCTGGAATGCATCAGACTTATATTGATAACAGAATTCCTGTGAGTGCTGACGGGAGAAGGCCAGACGCAAAAGGACAAACATCACGACGCCCTTCGACGAGGAGGTGGTGAAGCTGGCACCTGGCGCACCCATGGGAGGAGTCGGCACGCCCATGGGAGGAGCCAGCACGCCAGCTTGTGAAAAGACGTGGGAAGATCAGAGAAGATCGAGGGAGAACGAGAGGGACACTAATTTGGCTAATTCGATGGAGTTCACTCAAGTCAAATTATTGAAGAAAATAAATCTGCCCCTGTGTGGAAATGCCGGTCGCTTGTCCCTGCCCACTGCCTGAAGATAGCTTGGATGGGCTCCCGTACCCCCGTGACCCTACTGAAGATAAGCGGTGTAGATAATTGATGGATTGATATCGGTTCCCACTACAAATAGCCTAACGGGCGAAACGATCATAAAACCTTTCAAAATGGGTTGATTAACGAGTATTACTTACACTTCTCCTTGAATGTTTTCCCTCCAAAAATATTCTTCCATCAAAGATGGGATGAGTAAAACAAAAGCAATGAAACAGGCGATAATAGGGCTTGCCGTGTAAAACAGAGATTCGCAGACAGACCGACAAAAGGGGACTGACGGGACAGAGTTTAAATACTGACAGGGAGCCAATCTGTCAACATGCTAGTGTAGCGACCATCGTTCATGCACGACCCAAGGTTTCACAATCTCTGGTTTATTGCCTGCATTCAGTAAATAAAACAATACAAAAGTCAGGGGTCTCTGTTCTCGACTGCAATTATCTTCAACGCTTACAAAAATCACTTCAGCAACGGCAAGCAGACAACATGCGAGCACATTAATAATGAAACTTCGATAATAACAATGAACATAACTTTCCCACGTACCTGCATTCAGTAAATAAAACAATACAAAAGTCAGGGGTCTCTGTTCTCGACTGCAATTATCTTCAACGCTTACAAAAATCACTTCAGCAACGGCAAGCAGACAACATGCGAGCACATTAATAATGAAACTTCGATAATAACAATGAACATAACTTTCCCACGTACCTGCATTCAGTAAATAAAACAATACAAAAGTCAGGGGTCTCTGTTCTCGACTGCAATTATCTAAAACATTGAAGATACAAAAGAACGGGTCATCACTCAACAGGCCGCACCTCGTGGCGTGTTTGCAACAAAACATGTTGCATTTTCATTTCAAGCTGTATTAACTTCTTATTTAGTGCTTTTTTAATACACATCATTTAGAACAACTTATATATCTTCATATACAAAAATAATTTCGAAAGCAGCTCAAATGTCCAGCAAAATATGCATTTTTTTTATCCAACTGATATTGGGCACAGCTTACCTTCAGCGCTTACAAAAATCACTTAAGCTACGGCAAGCGCTGAAGCCCATAAAGTGCCAAACGAAAAAAAACAGTCGCAGACGCCCATGACTTAACAACTGAATGAGGTACCGGAATATTAACAGTAATACAACAAAAACACAGATTTTGTGAGAATTCAAAAAAACATTCAAAACAATCAAATTTCAACTCTGTTACACCAGCTGGCGCCACATGGGCGGGGCCAGTTGGGCGCCATCATTTTTTTCCCAGGTCCTCAACAAATGCTGGTCGCTTGTCCGATTTTTCACAAAAAGAAACGAGCATGCATTGTTAGGTGAATGAAGGCTATGTTTGGTTAATGGAGTCCGATAACTAATTTGAACAATTTGGTAAACGATACATTTTAATAGTTTATTTCCTAACAAGGTACACACAATTGTCTGGAAAATACGGTACTATGATTCTTAATTTTAAATCAAAACATCTTTGTTTTAAAATTTAGATATTCAGTCAGAGCGCAATATGGAAGCCATAATTCAGTTGTTAAAACGAAGATATCATCAATAAATTCTACATGTTTTTTAAATTTGAGCGCAGTATACTTTTTAGGATGATCTAAATTGATTTGATGCAACTGTGCAAAGTCCGTTTTTATTTCAATGTTTTTTTTTTCAAATGACATGATTATAAAAAAGTAAACGGCTCCTAAAAGTAAAAACTAAAAATCATTTAAAATATTATAAAGGCTATTTAAAAATGACACCTTTTTTGAATGGAAATTTCGTTTGAATTTGAATTGAATTGTGGCACTCTTGGGCTGCCGTAGCTCAGGACTGAATTGAGCTAAGCCACCCACTTGTTAAAGGTACATTGTCCTATTTGACCACTAGATGGCACTGTATTGTAAAATGCGAACGAAACCATTGTCAAATGAGTACCCCGTAGTAGCATGGTGCCAGAGAATTAATTATTTTGTACCATTCGGAGGAACTGTCCCTTTAATGTCAACACGTTTGCATTTGATGGTTCAGTCATTGTATTGGCCCAAGCGTTGTATATGATATTTGCAGTACACTCATTTCTCCGCTGAGGCAAATAGCGACGCTGTAGGCAGCTTCCGTGTTTAAAAATACACAAAGAAGACGTACACTTTTATAATTGTTTGAAAGAGTGTTTCAGTATTTTGAAATCAAGCGGTGTTTTTGGTAAGCGTTTGTCCTCCATAAAGTCATTTGTATTTTTTATTTATTTGCCATCCTATAAAATAATTGGTGTCATTGTTGATGATTTTATTGGATCTTGATTTAGGTCGTAAATCGAACGAACACTTCAAAAGGAAATGTTTGCCGTTAAATGTCAAGTTCTGGGTTTCGGAACCGGACACACTTTGTTTCGTCTAAAATAGGGGTGTCGAACATACGGCCCACAAGGAGGTTTAATCGGGCCTACAGGATAATTCAAAAGTTGAAAAAAATGCTCCAACGACATGGAATTCACATTTGTAACAGGATGCAATTCACAGATTGTCCACTAGGGGGCAGAGTGATCAGTATCTACTACCAGAGGCGTGTTCAGGAGAGTGAGCGATTGCTATCGCGAGCTATCGCTAGCTTCTGAACGGCCAGTGATTATTGAGCGCTCGCGTGCCCGGGTAATCACGGGAGAAAGACCGCTTACTTTGATTTCCAACATGGCGTCGACAGTGCAGAAGATGGAGGATCTCACCCTGACGAGTGCTGTTGGCGATGTAATATATCGTCTTACATTGCCTGGTAATGTTTGTGAACAATGCAAGACAGGTATGACCCTTCCACTGCGTTTAGGATAACCTTAACTGTGTCAATATGCGAACTGTCGCTCATATCAGCCAACTCGCTCAAAGCAAGCTGTAGAACGAAATCCATTGTACTGTCGTCGGCCATTTTGGATCAGTAAGGCAATCACAGCGAGCGATTACAAAACGTTCAGCAGTGCGCGGCAAGCGATTATCAAGAGACTACATGTCTGATCACTCTCCTGAACACGCCTCAGGGTACCCCAAATGAACAGGCCTGGCTGCTAGAATTTTGTGCATGTTTGGAGCAACCTACCTTTGTGAACTAATTTTCTCAGTAATGACTATTGTTAGGAATTAAACTATTAAAAATTTAGTGTTTACCAAACTGTTCAAATTCGTTATCTGACTCCATTAACCAAACACAAACTTCATTCTCCTAACAATGCATGCCCGTTTCTTTATGGAAAAATGAACAGGAATAGCCGACATTTTCACATGGAGGCAGATTTATTTTTTTAAAGTATTTAAATGAATTCCATCAAATTAGCCGAATTATTGTCGAATTAGTCTTCGGTGAGCCTCCCTCTCACGATCTCTCGTCTCTCTTCTTCTGTCTTCCGTCTTTTCCACACGCTGGGGCATTGGCTCCTCCCCCATGGGGCGGGTCAGGTGCCAGCTTCACCACCTCCTCGCCAAAAGGCGCCGCCACGTCTAAAAAACTCACAACAAGAAAGCTTATCAGCCAAACAATGTCTCCTTTCCCGCGTCACAGGCGTCAGCCCTTGTCCCCGTTCTTGCTGTTTTTCTGTAAACATCATTCTTGTCTAGGCTACAATGACCTCGCCCCACAGCTCAGCCAATTAATATCTTTTGTCAAGTCATTTTTATTTGTGACGCCCTTAATCACAAAGAGTCTCAAAGGGCTGCACAGGTTATTGCACAGACTATTATTTCAGACTATGATGACACCATTCCCGGATCTGGAACCAACATGAGGGCAAGGAAAAACTCAAAAACCTCAACATGAGGAAAATGAAGAAACCTTGAGAAGGGACCACACATCTGGTAATCCCCCTGTATTTGTATTTAAATGTAATTTGTATTTGATTGTAAAAAAATCCCTTATAGTCAAATAAATCAAATATAAAATCCTTAAAGGGAAAGGAAAACCTTAAAAACCTCATCGTGAGAAAAACGCATAAAATATAGTTAAACTTGAAAACAACTGAAACGGACGGTGTGCCTCCAATTTTTTTTTTCATGAAAATAAGTCTGCCTCGTGTCAAAAAACACTGCTCTATACAAAGTCTAAGGACAATGTAGTGTGCCCTGAAACAAAACGCTGGTTAACTTGAAAGTAGCTCATATCATTTGAACAGATTTTGAATTCCAACTCGTCATTTTGTATGAAACGTTTCCTGCAGCATTGTTCCGCCACAAGTGAGGAGGAGGATGGACGAGAAACTTTTCCCGGAGATCACACTTCTCGATCTGCCCATCAGTCCATCCTTCCGTGCGATTGAGGTAAATGCAAACCCCAGCCAATGTTCCTCTGCGTGTGTGCGCAATTGCGCACTACCCAGAGCTTTTCCGCGCACAAGAAAATCTAGCCAGCTCACAAAAATCAGGGTTCCAAATTGCTCATTAAGAAGCCAATTCAGTCAAAGTGACAGTGCACGAAGGTCAAAATACACGGGTTCCCCTGACGCTGGGCGGCAGTAGCTCAGGAGGTAGAGCGCTCGTCTTGGGATCAAGGGATCCCAGTTCGAATCCCGGCTCGTCCGTGTTACATGTCGAGGTGTCCTTGGGTAAGACACTGAACCCCTAATACCTCCAATAAGCAGGTTAGCGCCTTACATGGCTGCAAGGCCGCTATTGGGAAATGTGGAACACATTGTAAAGCGCTTTAGGAAGTCATTGACTTGAAAAGCGCAATAGAAATGCAGATCATTTCATTTCAAATACAGTATTTTGAAGTCAAGGTTGAAGTTGAGTAACGTCAGTAGAGTTTTTTGAGAGCCGGCTTCTTCGGCTTGGCTCACTAAAAAGGACCGGCTCTTTCGGGTCCCAAACGGCTCTTCGGGTTGTTTTTGCTTCTTTATTCCCTACACGAGCAAATAGGATGTAAAATTCTGCACAAAATGACTTAAAGGAAGGGGGGAAATAGAACAAAATGGAAAAAAATACCAAAATGAAAAAGTAGTGAAAAGCTGAGAAAAAAAGAAACAAAATGAGGAGGAAAAAAAGAGCAGGAAAAAAAGCCAGAAGCAAATAAAGGGAAAAAAGGTAATAGAGAACAAAAAAGCAAGAAAAAAGTAACAGCTCGGAAAAAATAAACACAATGAGATTTATTTTAAAAAGGAATTTAAAAAAAAGAAAAAACAGGGAAATAGAGGAAAAAGTTTGTGTTGCATTCAAATAATTTCCAATGATATCAAGTTAATCTTGTTGCCAACATTGTACTTCCACTAATAAAAGTAATTAAATACTGTTGTGTATCGTGCAACCGACTCAATAAGAACCCCAAAATGTTAATATTATGCGACAAAAGATACCAGGAATAAAAGAAATGGAAATCTTGAGAAATAATTGTAAAAACAAATGACGTTTGTAGTCAATTCATTCAAAAGTGAAAAATAATTTTGCATTGCCGAAAACTCAGCAAAATGTAACACGATGTCAAGCTTTGGACATGTTTGATCATGATTTATTTGCCACACTTGGGATTGCTGTTGCTCACTATTGTTTCAAGCGTTGCTCACCGACTTTGTGTCAACGCTCAGACTCGGGGAAAATGACAGGGAACATTGACCAATGTTCCAACTTGAATGCATATTTTTCTCCTTTCTCATTGCAGACGGAGACCATACCGGACTTTACCGATGACTCTTTAGATTGTTCATCGCAGAACCTAATGAACTTCACGATGGACATAACGAATTCTGATCTGCTGGCACTTGACACCTGGGACACAAAAGGCACCGTTCAGTGTCGTCCCGAACGCATTGCGGAGTCCGAGAACCCGAATTCGGAGCCCGTTTTACCTGAATCTCTAGAGAGCGTCCCTCCAAAACCAGAAGAGAAGCCCATCTCCGATGATAAAAGTGTCTCCTTGTTGAGTGGACTTCCGGAACAAGATCCAGAGTCTAAAGCCAATCGCACCACAGACGTCCGGTCGGCAGAATCGAGCCTGGTCTCCCGTCACTGCAACACTTTTGACGCCGAACCGGCGCCAAACATCGCCGTCACTCTATCGGAGACCGGTTTGTCCGGGAGTCGGCACAACACCTTCGAGGCGAGTCCTCCTTGGCTATCGAGGACCTACGACCCGGCTGAAACGTTTATCTTTGACCCCACCGTGGAGCAAAGACCTTTTATCGCTTCCACACCCCTGCCCCGCTGCAAAACGGTGGATTTCTGTGCCAGGACAGACGGCAAATTGCCGGGACCTGAGGAACAGCCAAACCTCTGTTCCGAACCAGAAGCCCGGGTGACGGCTGTCGCGACATCGGACGTCTGCCCTTCAAAAACGCTTCCGTCTCAAGCGCCCGCAAAATCGCTCTTGCCTTTCTTGAAACGGTCGCATTTGACGTCGCTTCCCAGGCGCAGCGAGAAACCGTCTTCGGGTTCCAGCTCCACGCAACGGAAGACACTTGCACAGGTAATGAAAATTTGAGTTTCTCGCCGGCACGGGTGGAAGTGGAAAAGTTGACGTCTGGAAATTGCTGAAATCGGTGGTCGTGATTAGAATAGAATAGAATCTAACTTTATTGTCATTGTTACAACATGGGTTGAATATATTGTGACAACGAAATTGGACGTGGCACTCCAGGTCCACGTTTTACAGTGAGGATAAAGAGAACAAAGAAAACGTTTGTACTGTCCTTGTTGCATGCTTTGTTTTCCTCCGGAGGGGGGTGTATGAGGGGGTGAGGGACAGACAGAGATGTCTGGATCCAACTAGATGTTTGATCTTACTGTACGCACGGTCCAGTGTTTTTTCCCCCGGTTGCTCAGTCCACGTATTGAATGAATTTGGGAAGTACAGTCCTTAAGCATGCCCGATTAAAGTCGCCGGCGATGATAAAAGCTCCGTCGGGGTGTGCGAGCTGCTGTTTATTGATAGCAGCGGGCTGGGGATTTAGCGCTATGCTAACGTTAGCATCCGGTGGAACGTAAACGGCAACCACAATGACCACAGTTAGATCTCTCGGTAGATAGAAGGATCTACACGATACTGCCAGAAACTCTATATCGAGTGAGCAGTGTGTATCAATGATTCGGCTGTTATTGCAGCGCATAGTCCCCCACCCGTTTTTACCGGAGTCTCCGTCTCGGTCGTGCCGGTGAAGCGTGCGTCCTGCTGGTTGGACTGTGGCGTCGGGGAAGCCAAGGCTCCGTGATGACAAAAATATTGCAATTTCGGACAAAGCTGTTGGTAACGATCCGTTAAGGCTACAAACAATGTACCGTAATTTCCACACTATAATTCGCATTGGACTACAAGATGCACCCTCCCAATATTTCTTTTGTCACGTTTTTCGAGTCAATTCCCATTTTTTTGTGACGCCCTTCATCCGGAAATGTCTCAAAGGACCGCACGGGCCTCAATGACACCATCCCCTGTACTGAAACCGACACGCAGGCGAGGAAACTCTCAAAACCTCAACATGAGGAATGAAGAAACCTTGAGAAGTCTCAACCGTGACCCTTATAAAGTCGTCATAAACCTAAAAAGTATCAAGAAGTCCCGTCAGCTTGCTTAACTATACAGATCCATTCTAAGCTAAGATGTGCTAACAATTAAAACAAGAGTACATTCAAGTCATTGCAATATGTTTGCTACTCTCACACAATGTTTGAAAATGAAGCGATGTCAAATATTTCACTGTACTACCTCATATGCAGATCATTAGTTTTGGAGCGATCGTCGTTGGGCGTCGATCCAAAAAATACGCAGAGAGGAGATGTGGCAAAAAGGGAACGCGCTTTATTGCATTCGGGACACATTCAAAGTTCTAGATGTTCAACATTGGCTTTTCAGTGATCTCAAAGTTAAGATATCTCGTGAAGGTCGTCCGCCCCGGCTCCCTCAATCAGCTTGTGACCTCTTGCAACAACGTCATCCCACGACCTCCACCAGATGCCTACATACTGATCATGAGTTGTTATCCACATTCCACAACATTAGTATATAAAAAGAAGAAAATACTACTTAAAATAAAAAAAGAATGATGTGCTTTGTTTTAATTTTTTACAGCGCTATCTTCAACCGCTTTGTTTAACAAATTAAGTTTTTAAATGGAGTGTGCTACCTCATGAGCGGTCAATTGGTATATAAAAATCTACTGCCACCTACTGATCTGGATGACTATTTTTGCGGTCTAAGAAGCAGACCACTGACGTGTGGGAGAGCTATAAATTGGCTAACGGTCGAAAAAAAATTAGGCAAGGACTTGTTATGTTTTTAACCAGCTGCAGCGGGGAGAATAGCAGAGAAGACAAGCAACTGACTCGTCCACACTCACTCACTCTAGCCCCCCTCCCCCCGTCTGCCTCTGTGTTTTATTGAAAATGCAAGACACGGAAAAGTACTGGTATGTTGAGACAAAGACAAACGACCAACCCCATGGAAAAGCACTGACACCTTTAAACAAAGACTGGAAGTCTAAGAGAATGCCAATAGGAGCATCAACTGATTAGAAATACACACTTTGAGCAAATGCGGTTAAGCCTACTTTAACCTATTGCAGTTCCTTGTCTGAAGATGGCAAAAATACTGAATAATGGCCGGATTTTTTTGTAAAGATAAAATTGGGCAAATTCCAGCGGCACACTGGTTGAAAAACACTGGTCTAAGTGGTTGTGCTTCTTTTGTTTCCCTTTTAGCGACAATTAACCACTATAGGACACTCCTAAACTATGTTTCCCAAAGGTAAAACGGTTACCGTACGCAGTACGTTTCATTGTAGCGATGCGTTTCCAATTTTAGCCACTGTATTTGTCAGTGTGCGTATATAAGGCACCGTTTTAAATTTCCGGGAAATTTGGGGTTTTATAGTTACGCCTTATAGCCCGTAAAATGCGATACGAGCTAAAATCTCGTTCACTGCTAGCAAATTTAAACGGTGTAAACGGTGCGGCCGTTTTGGGGATCAACAATGACTTTTCGTCTTTTCGTTTCTGTTTTTTGGGTCTTTTTAGACGACAGCATTGTCCAGTGCAGCTAGTCTGCATCCGACAACATCGGGTAAGACGTTGAATTCTTGCGATTGATGCTTTGTTGCGCCGGTGTCATTTCCCCGTTTTCCGCGACACCAGCCACCAGGCCGAAGACGGGGGTGGAGAAGCCCCCGTTCGGTGGACCGAGATCAGGTCGGGCTTCCGTTGCAGGTAATAAAGGTAATGACTCAAGATTAAACTTGGTTTTATGGATGTCCTCTTTCATTTTTTTCTCCTTAGCGGCCACTGCTTCAGTCCACATTCCCCAGTCAAGGAAGCGTGACTTGAGCAGGGATGCAAAGTTGGAAGCAAAGAAGAGCAAGACTGGTAAAAATGGGAAATAGGACATCAATATGACGTTGTCATTTTTCTCAAACTTGGAAATGGGATTAGCTCATGTGCGGCCCCTTCTCGAGGTTTCTTCATTTCCTCAAGCTGAGGTTTTTGAGTTTTTCCTTGCCATCGTGTAGGTTTTAGATCAGGGGATGGTTGCAGTTGATAGTCTGTGGTGCACAGGCGGCCCGCGGGCCAGATTAGGCCCGCTATGGGATTGAATCCAGCCCGCGAGACAACACTCAGAGAAGCGCAAGAGAAAAACAAGCTGCAGGTTGCAGGTTGAAAAATGGCAACTTGATGTTGCCAAAGCCAGGTGCCTCGAACAAAGACACTCTACTTGTATTTCTCTCAATCTCTCTTTTTATGAGCTTATGATTGATGCCCACCTCATATTCTGTTTTGTCCTGTCTCTTTCCGACGCCTGCCTGGCTGATACGAAGGAGAAGGATGATTTGGGATGGGTCAGCGGACCGGCGTCTGACCTGCAGCATGTCAACCCCTGCATTTACCGGCTGGCAGAGACGGGAGGCAGCGTCGTGGCCGTCATAGACTTTCTGGACTGGTTTGCAGGCTGGGGGCGTCGTTGATGTCATGCACTTTCCGAACATTTTCATTATCTTACCTTATGTTTACTATTATGTGTACAGTAATGCTAATTGTAATTCACCCTGGTCAATCCTGGAAGGGGGATTACCACATGTGAGGTCCTTTCTCAAGGTTTCTCTTTTCTCCTCACACTGAGGTTTTTGAGTTGTTCCTTGCCCGCATGCTGGTTTAAGATCAGGTCATTGTGTCATTTTGTAACTGTAATCCTGTGCAGTCCTTTGAGACATTTTTGTGATTAAGGGCTATATAAATTGACTTGACTTGACTTGACAATTTGACTTCACCCCTTTTCTCCCACGCTCTGTCTCTTTCACTCTCTGTGTCTCTCTTTTTCTCTTCCTTTGTTGCTCTTTGTCTCTTTCTCTTTGTGTCTTTTAACCTTATTCTGCTCTAACTTCCTTTTTTTCCTTTTCTCTGTTTTCTCTTTCTCCATTCCTACCCTTCTTTTCTCTCCTTCTGTCTTTCTATTTCTCTTTGGATTTCTTCCTCTCCCTTTCTTTTCCCCCTTTCACGACTTTGTATCTCTCTCTCTCTTTCTTTTTCCTGCCCTCTCTCCTTTTCCCTCCCTCTTTCTCTTATTTCTTTGTCTCTCTTTTTCTTTCTCTTGAATCTCCTCGTCCGGCCCCCGACAGAATGTTTGTTCTATCGTGTGGCCCCCGAGTTCAAATGACTTTGACAACCCTGCTGTAGTGTGTCTAGGCTTTTGAGACTACTTGTCGCAAATGAATGTGACTTCGAATCTCAATATTGTTGACCGTATCCTTCCGTGTGACACAGGTGAAAAAAGAAATTTTCCCTACTTTGCTCCCCGACTAGGCTTCTCTTAAAAATGGTGCGTCGCTTAGAGGAGTTAGGCAGAATTTCTTACTCTCCGCCACCATCTACTGGCTTGAAGTCACGATTGCACCCTCATTCATGATGTGCGTGCTTTTCTTTGAATCGCTCGAAAAAAAAACATTTTGGGGGTGGTTGGTGTTTGGACGAGGAGCAGGCCAATTCTTACTTTCACCACTTTCATGCTACACGAGCGAATGTAAAGGAAAAAACAAACCGGCGGGAAGAGCTTGCAGTCACTCACCAGCTCTCCCCTGAGCCCCCTGTCTTGGAACCTAATATGTTCGTACAGCTGCTTGAAATCCTTAAATGCTTGAAATTGAATGTTGTGTTTTCTAGGGTTACAGTGCTTGAATTTGGGTGAAGTGCTTGTAAATGCGCGAATAGGTTGCCATGTTGTTTAACAAATCTGACATTCTGACTTCCGTGACACCAGTTTATTTGAGCGCGTCTAAGAAATGCAAACGCATCATGAGGTGACTGGGCCTTCAATGATGACGCAAGCCAGGAGATGGCAGCATAGAGCAACAAAGTTCTAAATTCTGTACAGCTCCTTTAATTTCAAGAAGAATCGGCTTCCTTGGCTATCACCACCAACCTTAAGTACATTTTTAGTTCCGGTGTGATTAATAATAGTAATGATAATGACAATTGATCTTTTATTCTTCATAACTATATAGTAATGTATTATTCTTTTAGAATGGTACCGGAGAAGTGGCCAAATTGGCTTTGAAACTCCTTTAAAAGTGCTTGAATTTGGCCTTGCATCAAATTGATGAGCCCTTTAAACAGTGTTTTTGAATGGATCAAACTATAAGGGACCCATTTCCATCTCACAAGTTTGTATTATGTTCCATGTTACCTTCAGGTGCCGCAGATAATGGCGTGGCCAAGCTTGGAGGCCTCAAGCCACAAGTGAATCTCCGTCAAGTGGAAAAAGGCTCAGGTAAGTCAGACGAGTGCTTGGTTCTGACTTCTAAAGGCAGTTGTGTGTTGGTACTGTAAGGTTTTAACATGTATTAGCCTGAAATCTGACTCCGAAGACACTTCACGTGTCTTGTCTAAACCCTTCCAGTTGGTGTATAAAATAGTATGTAACTTCAGTACTGAAAAGACAAATGTAGTGAATGAAAATAAATGTGTAATAAGTACATTAATGTGTCACATCTAAGTCAGTAAGGTCATATTTAAAGCCCCAATGTGTAATATTCGACCACTAGATGGCACTGTGTTGTCTTGTAGAAGCAAGGGCCATTGATGCGCGGGGGGGATACCGGACATGCATGGCGCCAGAAATTTTTTGACCTATAATTGTTTTCCTGAAAATGAACATGGGTATGACGGTTCACATATTTTGTCTAGTGTTCAACTTTTTTTTTTTTTTTTTAACTGGATGGAAGTTGGAGACACACTGTGCCTTTAAACACTAAAGACTGGGAATATTTCAAGTGGATAATCTTCAGGAAATTTATATCAATCCCTTTTTTTGCAGCTTGCACTAAATGCGCATCAATGGAACAACAGCTTCAACATCAAATCGCAGAAATCCAGAGACTGAAAGAAGGTACGTCCGTCTTTGCGATCCATTTCAAAAGTGAAGAAAAACGCATCGGTGTATTTTATACATCTTGTTCCAGAGAACCAACGGCTGAAAGAAAAAATACTGCAAAAACCATTGGACTGATTTCCCTGTAAATGTTCTGTAGTTTGTAAAAGAAATAAAAATGTATTCATTTCAGTGATCGCCTATTTGAATATATTACCCAAATCTCTGAAGAGAATTAGCATTGTCTTGTGATTACAATGTCCAGGACATTATTTACAATATGAGATGCAGCACTCCAGGACAAACGTGTTATATAGGCATGGGTTGGTTAGAAGAGCTAGAATTTCCTGTGGTGTGTCATATTTGTCCATTAAATGGCACTGTATTGTCTAAGTCATGGAAAAGCAAATGAACACAGCGTAGCAGCAAGATCCCAGACAAACGTGGGGGTGTGACTACTCAGATTCTGCTATGTAAAAGTAATGCAAATTTCACCACATCATTGGGAAGATAGTTTATGTATTTTTGCCAATCATTCAAATTTGGATTTTTGTACCATTAGGAGGCTCTCTATAATACTGTTGAGAATAAATGCTACACTACCATGATTATTTCAATAATAATATTTGCGTTTGGACAGGATAGTGTCGACCAGGGGTCTCAAACTTCATTCACTTGGGGGCGCCAGAGCTAAGGTTTAGGTGAGGTCGGGCCTAAAGGATTTTATACATTTGACTATAAAGGATTTTATACGATTGACTACAAGTTACACATATTCAGTTTAATGCAATGAAGATATTCACTGACTGCTTTGGTTCAGTGTACAAAAACAGGTCAGAGCAGGCTGTTCGAAATGCATCATATTTTGTCTAGGAATTTCGATAACGGGACTCATGGATTTGCTGACGCAGAGCGACAGGCGCTGTCGTGGAAGAGCCATACCTCAAGGCGCGCAAACAACTGATTGGCACGCCCATGGGAGGAGCCGGCACGCCATAATGCGAGGAGACGTGAGCCAATAAGAGAAAGCCAATAACGGAAAGAGGCTTCCTGCACACTCCTACATGACTTCAGCGGTCTCCTGTATACACTTAGTTCTGCTGTTTGAAATAATAAAATCCGCCCCCGTGTGGAAATGTCGGCCTTCATGGTCATATTTCTCAAGAAACGAGCGCGCATAATTGTTGGAGGAATGTAGGTCGTATTTGGTTAATGGAGTAAGATAACTAATTCAAACAATTTGGTAACCGGTACATTTTGATAGTTGAATTCCAACAGGCCAAACGAGTGAATCTCGGAAAATGAGAATCCAAGAAATGTTCACTGACTTCTATCTGGAATATTCCCTGGAAGATCCCAACTGTTTTCCCAGGGGCAGGGGCGGGAACCCTTTTGACGCAAAAAGCCATAAATCAAAGTAAATTTTTTTGGGGGGGAGAGAGCCACACCATATATCAGAAGACTGCAAACAAAATCGCCATACCGGCCATCCAAACAAAGCACATTTTATTTCACTGATTTTTTTTCTAAAATGTTCGAAATAAAAATTCCAAAGCCTGTGTCTCATTAATACAAATATGCCACTTAAAATGTGTCTCAATCCCGCGGTTACTTGAGTATTCAGGCACATTTTGACCGTCACCGGTCAGACGAGGTGGCGACGTGGGGAGTTCCTGGCCCGCCCATGGGGGGGTGGCCGACGCCCCGACTTGTGAAAAGTCGGGAGACGGAAGGAGAGAGATGGGGGAGAAGATCGTGAGAAGGAGGCTCGACGAAGACTAATTCGACAATACTTCGATGGAATTCACTTAGGTAAATACTTTAAGAAAATAAATCTGCCCCCGTGTGGAAATGTCAGTCTCTTGCCCATATTTTCCCGAAAAGAAACGAGCATGCATTCTTGGGTGAAAGAAGGTTATGTTTGGTTAATGGAGTCAGATAACTACTTAGAACAATTTGTTAATCAATGCATTTAATATGTTTAGTTCCTAACCATTTGTAAATCATATTTACTCCCCCTGGCATGTTTCATAATTTTTCTCTGTATTTGTTCCCTTGTACAATTTGTTTTAATGTTAAGTAAGGTTACAGTGCCATTTTTGTATGGAAGTATGTATGCATTTTGTTCAATTACGCATAAAAAAAGACTTGAAAAAGAAATAAGGAGAAATACTGTCAGGATGCATAGGCAAATATATTTACACCGCACTGCATAGAATAGAATAGAATATGCCTTTTTTGTCATCGTTACAACATGGGATATGCTGTGACAACGAAATTGCATAGAAGTTGGCCTAAGATTAAATTGAAAAAGTAGTGCGTCATAACCATAGTGCTCGTTAAAAGTCGTGCAATAACACTTAATGTACTCCTAAAAACGATGCATGTTAGAACTTCAGTTCAAATATTCAAAATCCTGTTCTCAAAATAAAACTGTATTTCTGGGTTTCGCCAAAGGTGGCCGCT